>NW_027617965.1:0-90364 GCF_964187855.1 Myxine glutinosa | reverse complement strand
GCACTTGTGTTAGTGTTGAAAAACCACTTTTCGCACTTGTGTTGGTGCAGGAAACCACTTTTGCACTTGTATTAGTGTGGAAAAAACACTTTTTGCACTTGTGATAGTGTTGAAAAACCACTTTTTGCACTTGTGTTAGTGTTGAAAAACCACTTTTCGCACTTGTGTTAGTGTTGAAAAACCACTTTTCACACTTGTGTTGGTGCAGGAAACCACTTTTGCACTTGTATTAGTGTGGAAAAAACACTTTTTGCACTTGTGATAGTGTTGAAAAACCACTTTTCGCACTTGTGTTAGTGTTGAAAAACCACTTTTCGCACTTGTGTTAGTGTTGAAAAACCACTTTTCGCACTTGTGTTGGTGCAGGAAACCACTTTTGCACTTGTATTAGTGTGGAAAAAACACTTTTTGCACTTGTGATAGTGTTGAAAAACCACTTTTCGCACTTGTGTTAGTGTTGAAAAACCACTTTTCGCACTTGTGTTATTGTTGAAAAACCACTTTTCGCACTTGTGTTGGTGCAGGAAACCACTTTTGCACTTGTATTAGTGTGGAAAAAACACTTTTTGCACTTGTGATAGTGTTGAAAAACCACTTTTCGCACTTGTGTTAGTGTTGAAAAACCACTTTTCGCACTTGTGTTAGTGTTGAAAAACCACTTTTCGCACATGTGTTGGTGCAGGAAAACCACTTTTGCACTTGTATTGGTGTGGAAAAACCACTTTTCGCACTTGGGTTAGTGTTGAAAAACCACTTTTCGCACTTGTGTTAGTGTTGAAAAACCACTTTTTGCACTTGTGTTAGTGTTGAAAAACCACTTTTCGCACTTGTGTTGGTGCAGGAAACCGCTTTTGCACTTGTATTAGTGTGGAAAAAACCACTTTTCGCACTTGTGTTAGTGTTGAAAAACCACTTTTCGCACTTGTGTTAGTGTTGAAAAACCACTTTTCGCACTTGTGTTGGTGCAGGAAACCACTTTTGCACTTGTATTAGTGTGGAAAAAACACTTTTTGCACTTGTGATAGTGTTGAAAAACCACTTTTCGCACTTGTGTTAGTGTTGAAAAACCACTTTTCGCACTTGTGTTGGTGCATGAAACCACTTTTGCACTTGTATTAGTGTGGAAAAACCACTTTTCGCACTTGTGTTAGTGTTGAAAAACCACTTTTCGCACTTGTGTTAGTGTTGAAAAACCACTTTTCGCACTTGTGTTGGTGCAGGAAACCACTTTTGCACTTGTATTAGTGTGGAAAAAACACTTTTTGCACTTGTGATAGTGTTGAAAAACCACTTTTCGCACCTGTGTTAGTGTTGAAAAACTACTTTTCGCACTTGTGTTAGTGTTGAAAAACCACTTTTCGCACTTGTGTTGGTGCAGAAAACCACTTTTGCACTTGTATTAGTGTGGAAAAAACACTTTTTGCACTTGTGATAGTGTTGAAAAACCACTTTTCGCACTTGTGTTAGTGTTGAAAAACAACTTTTCGCACTTGTGTTAGTGTTGAAAAACCACTTTTCGCACTTGTGTTGGTGCAGGAAACCACTTTTGCACTTGTATTAGTGTGGAAAAAACACTTTTTGCACTTGTGATAGTGTTGAAAAACCACTTTTCGCACTTGTGTTAGTGTTGAAAAAGCACTTTTCGCACTTGTGTTGGTGCAGGAAACCACTTTTGCACTTGTATTAGTGTGGAAAAAACACTTTTCGCACTTGTGTTAGTGTTGAAAAACCACTTTTCGCACTTGTGTTGGTGCAGGAAACCACTTTTGCACTTGTATTAGTGTGGAAAAAACACTTTTTGCACTTGTGATCGTGTTGAAAAACCACTTTTCGCACTTGTGTTAGTGTTGAAAAAGCACTTTTCGCACTTGTGTTGGTGCAGGAAACCACTTTTGCACTTGTATTAGTGTGGAAAAAACACTTTTCGCACTTGTGTTAGTGTTGAAAAACCACTTTTCGCACTTGTGTTAGTGTTGAAAAACCACTTTTCGCACTTGTGTTGGTGCAGGAAACCACTTTTGCACTTGTATTAGTGTGGAAAAAACACTTTTTGCACTTGTGATAGTGTTGAAAAACCACTTTTTGCACTTGTGTTAGTGTTGAAAAACCACTTTTCGCACTTGTGTTAGTGTTGAAAAACCACTTTTCACACTTGTGTTGGTGCAGGAAACCACTTTTGCACTTGTATTAGTGTGGAAAAAACACTTTTTGCACTTGTGATAGTGTTGAAAAACCACTTTTCGCACTTGTGTTAGTGTTGAAAAACCACTTTTCGCACTTGTGTTAGTGTTGAAAAACCACTTTTCGCACTTGTGTTGGTGCAGGAAACCACTTTTGCACTTGTATTAGTGTGGAAAAAACACTTTTTGCACTTGTGATAGTGTTGAAAAACCACTTTTCGCACTTGTGTTAGTGTTGAAAAACCACTTTTCGCACTTGTGCTAGTGTTGAAAAACCACTTTTCGCACTTGTGTTGGTGCAGGAAACCACTTTTGCACTTGTATTAGTGTGGAAAAACCACTTTTCGCACTTGGGTTAGTGTTGAAAAACCACTTTTCGCACTTGTGTTAGTGTTGAAAAACCACTTTTTGCACTTGTGCTAGTGTTGAAAAACCACTTTTCGCACTTGTGTTGGTGCAGGAAACCACTTTTGCACTTGTATTAGTGTGGAAAACCACTTTTCGCACTTGTGTTAGTGTTGAAAAACCACTTTTCGCACTTGTGTTAGTGTTGAAAAACCACTTTTCGCACTTGTGTTGGTGCAGGAAACCACTTTTGCACTTGTATTAGTGTGGAAAAAACACTTTTTGCACTTGTGATAGTGTTGAAAAACCACTTTTCGCACTTGTGTTAGTGTTGAAAAACCACTTTTCGCACTTGTGTTGGTGCAGAAAACCACTTTTGCACTTGTATTAGTGTGGAAAAAACACTTTTTGCACTTGTGATAGTGTTGAAAAACCACTTTTCGCACTTGTGTTAGTGTTGAAAAACCACTTTTCGCACTTGTGTTAGTGTTGAAAAACCACTTTTCGCACTTGTGTTGGTGCAGGAAACCACTTTTGCACTTGTATTAGTGTGGAAAAAACACTTTTTGCACTTGTGATAGTGTTGAAAAACCACTTTTCGCACTTGTGTTAGTGTTGAAAAACCACTTTTCGCACTTGTGTTGGTGCAGGAAACCACTTTTGCACTTGTATTAGTGTGGAAAAAACACTTTTTGCACTTGTGATAGTGTTGAAAAACCACTTTTCGCACTTGTGTTGGTGCAGGAAACCACTTTTGCACTTGTATTAGTGTGGAAAAAACACTTTTTGCACTTGTGATAGTGTTGAAAAACCACTTTTCGCACTTGTGTTAGTGTTGAAAAACCACTTTTCGCACTTGTGTTGGTGCAGGAAACCACTTTTGCACTTGTATTAGTGTGGAAAAAACACTTTTTGCACTTGTGATAGTGTTGAAAAACCACTTTTTGCACTTGTGTTAGTGTTGAAAAACCACTTTTCGCACTTGTGTTAGTGTTGAAAAACCACTTTTCACACTTGTGTTGGTGCAGAAAACCACTTTTGCACTTGTATTAGTGTGGAAAAAACACTTTTTGCACTTGTGATAGTGTTGAAAAACCACTTTTTGCACTTGTGTTAGTGTTGAAAAACCACTTTTCGCACTTGTGTTAGTGTTGAAAAACCACTTTTCGCACTTGTGTTGGTGCAGGAAACCACTTTTGCACTTGTATTAGTGTGGAAGAAACACTTTTTGCACTTGTGATAGTGTTGAAAAACCACTTTTCGCACTTGTGTTAGTGTTGAAAAAGCACTTTTCACACTTGTGTTGGTGCAGGAAACCACTTTTGCACTTGTATTAGTGTGGAAAAAACACTTTTCGCACTTGTGTTAGTGTTGAAAAACCACTTTTCGCACTTGTGTTAGTGTTGAAAAACCACTTTTCGCACTTGTGTTGGTGCAGGAAACCACTTTTGCACTTGTATTAGTGTGGAAAAAACACTTTTGCACTTGTGATAGTGTTGAAAAACCACTTTTCGCACTTGTGTTAGTGTTGAAAAACCACTTTTCGCACTTGTGTTAGTGTTGAAAAACCACTTTTCGCACATGTGTTGGTGCAGGAAACCACTTTTGCACTTGTATTGGTGTGGAAAAACCACTTTTCGCACTTGGGTTAGTGTTGAAAAACCACTTTTCGCACTTGTGTTAGTGTTGAAAAACCACTTTTTGCACTTGTGTTAGTGTTGAAAAACCACTTTTCGCACTTGTGTTGGTGCAGGAAACCGCTTTTGCACTTGTATTAGTGTGGAAAAAACCACTTTTCGCACTTGTGTTAGTGTTGAAAAACCACTTTTCGCACTTGTGTTAGTGTTGAAAAACCACTTTTCGCACTTGTGTTGGTGCAGGAAACCACTTTTGCACTTGTATTAGTGTGGAAAAAACACTTTTTGCACTTGTGATAGTGTTGAAAAACCACTTTTCGCACTTGTGTTAGTGTTGAAAAACCACTTTTCGCACTTGTGTTGGTGCATGAAACCACTTTTGCACTTGTATTAGTGTGGAAAAACCACTTTTCGCACTTGTGTTAGTGTTGAAAAACCACTTTTCGCACTTGTGTTAGTGTTGAAAAACCACTTTTCGCACTTGTGTTGGTGCAGGAAACCACTTTTGCACTTGTATTAGTGTGGAAAAAACACTTTTTGCACTTGTGATAGTGTTGAAAAACCACTTTTCGCACCTGTGTTAGTGTTGAAAAACCACTTTTCGCACTTGTGTTAGTGTTGAAAAACCACTTTTCGCACTTGTGTTGGTGCAGAAACCACTTTTGCACTTGTATTAGTGTGAAAAAACACTTTTTGCACTTGTGATAGTGTTGAAAAACCACTTTTCGCACTTGTGTTAGTGTTGAAAAACAACTTTTCGCACTTGTGTTAGTGTTGAAAAACCACTTTTCGCACTTGTGTTGGTGCAGGAAACCACTTTTGCACTTGTATTAGTGTGGAAAAAACACTTTTTGCACTTGTGATAGTGTTGAAAAACCACTTTTCGCACTTGTGTTAGTGTTGAAAAAGCACTTTTCGCACTTGTGTTGGTGCAGGAAACCACTTTTGCACTTGTATTAGTGTGGAAAAAACACTTTTCGCACTTGTGTTAGTGTTGAAAAACCACTTTTCGCACTTGTGTTGGTGCAGGAAACCACTTTTGCACTTGTATTAGTGTGGAAAAAACACTTTTTGCACTTGTGATCGTGTTGAAAAACACTTTTCGCACTTGTGTTAGTGTTGAAAAAGCACTTTTCGCACTTGTGTTGGTGCAGGAAACCACTTTTGCACTTGTATTAGTGTGGAAAAAACACTTTTTGCACTTGTGATAGTGTTGAAAAACCACTTTTCGCACTTGTGTTAGTGTTGAAAAACCACTTTTCGCACTTGTGTTAGTGTTGAAAAACCACTTTTCGCACTTGTGTTGGTGCAGGAAACCACTTTTGCACTTGTATTAGTGTGGAAGAAACACTTTTTGCACTTGTGATAGTGTTGAAAAACCACTTTTCGCACTTGTGTTAGTGTTGAAAAAGCACTTTTCACACTTGTGTTGGTGCAGGAAACCACTTTTGCACTTGTATTAGTGTGGAAAAAACACTTTTCGCACTTGTGTTAGTGTTGAAAAACCACTTTTCGCACTTGTGTTAGTGTTGAAAAACCACTTTTCGCACTTGTGTTGGTGCAGGAAACCACTTTTGCACTTGTATTAGTGTGGAAAAAACACTTTTTGCACTTGTGATAGTGTTGAAAAACCACTTTTCGCACTTGTGTTAGTGTTGAAAAACCACTTTTCGCACTTGTGTTGGTGCAGGAAACCACTTTTGCACTTGTATTAGTGTGGAAAAAACACTTTTTGCACTTGTGAAAGTGTTGAAAAACCACTTTTCGCACTTGTGTTAGTGTTGAAAAACCACTTTTCGCACTTGTGTTATTGTTGAAAAACCACTTTTCGCACTTGTGTTGGTGCAGGAAACCACTTTTGCACTTGTATTAGTGTGGAAAAAACACTTTTTGCACTTGTGATAGTGTTGAAAAACCACTTTTCGCACTTGTGTTAGTGTTGAAAAACCACTTTTCGCACTTGTGTTAGTGTTGAAAAACCACTTTTCGCACATGTGTTGGTGCAGGAAAACCACTTTTGCACTTGTATTGGTGTGGAAAAACCACTTTTCGCACTTGGGTTAGTGTTGAAAAACCACTTTTCGCACTTGTGTTAGTGTTGAAAAACCACTTTTTGCACTTGTGTTAGTGTTGAAAAACCACTTTTCGCACTTGTGTTGGTGCAGGAAACGCTTTTGCACTTGTATTAGTGTGGAAAAAACCACTTTTCGCACTTGTGTTAGTGTTGAAAAACCACTTTTCGCACTTGTGTTAGTGTTGAAAAACCACTTTTCGCACTTGTGTTGGTGCAGGAAACCACTTTTGCACTTGTATTAGTGTGGAAAAAACACTTTTTGCACTTGTGATAGTGTTGAAAAACCACTTTTTGCACTTGTGTTAGTGTTGAAAAACCACTTTTCGCACTTGTGTTGGTGCATGAAACCACTTTTGCACTTGTATTAGTGTGGAAAAACCACTTTTCGCACTTGTGTTAGTGTTGAAAAACCACTTTTCGCACTTGTGTTAGTGTTGAAAAACCACTTTTCGCACTTGTGTTGGTGCAGGAAACCACTTTTGCACTTGTATTAGTGTGGAAAAAACACTTTTTGCACTTGTGATAGTGTTGAAAAACCACTTTTCGCACCTGTGTTAGTGTTGAAAAACTACTTTTCGCACTTGTGTTAGTGTTGAAAAACCACTTTTCGCACTTGTGTTGGTGCAGAAAACCACTTTTGCACTTGTATTAGTGTGGAAAAAACACTTTTTGCACTTGTGATAGTGTTGAAAAACCACTTTTCGCACTTGTGTTAGTGTTGAAAAACAACTTTTCGCACTTGTGTTAGTGTTGAAAACCACTTTTCGCACTTGTGTTGGTGCAGGAAACCACTTTTGCACTTGTATTAGTGTGGAAAAAACACTTTTTGCACTTGTGATAGTGTTGAAAAACCACTTTTCGCACTTGTGTTAGTGTTGAAAAAGCACTTTTCGCACTTGTGTTGGTGCAGGAAACCACTTTTGCACTTGTATTAGTGTGGAAAAAAACACTTTTCGCACTTGTGTTAGTGTTGAAAAACCACTTTTCGCACTTGTGTTGGTGCAGGAAACCACTTTTGCACTTGTATTAGTGTGGAAAAAACACTTTTTGCACTTGTGATCGTGTTGAAAAACCACTTTTCGCACTTGTGTTAGTGTTGAAAAAGCACTTTTCGCACTTGTGTTGGTGCAGGAAACCACTTTTGCACTTGTATTAGTGTGGAAAAAACACTTTTCGCACTTGTGTTAGTGTTGAAAAACCACTTTTCGCACTTGTGTTAGTGTTGAAAAACCACTTTTCGCACTTGTGTTGGTGCAGGAAACCACTTTTGCACTTGTATTAGTGTGGAAAAAACACTTTTTGCACTTGTGATAGTGTTGAAAAACCACTTTTTGCACTTGTGTTAGTGTTGAAAAACCACTTTTCGCACTTGTGTTAGTGTTGAAAAACCACTTTTCACACTTGTGTTGGTGCAGGAAACCACTTTTGCACTTGTATTAGTGTGGAAAAAACACTTTTTGCACTTGTGATAGTGTTGAAAAACCACTTTTCGCACTTGTGTTAGTGTTGAAAAACCACTTTTCGCACTTGTGTAGTGTTGAAAAACCACTTTTCGCACTTGTGTTGGTGCAGGAAACCACTTTTGCACTTGTATTAGTGTGGAAAAAACACTTTTTGCACTTGTGATAGTGTTGAAAAACCACTTTTCGCACTTGTGTTGGTGTTGAAAAACCACTTTTCGCACTTGTGCTAGTGTTGAAAAACCACTTTTCGCACTTGTGTTGGTGCAGGAAACCACTTTTGCACTTGTATTAGTGTGGAAAAACCACTTTTCGCACTTGGGTTAGTGTTGAAAAACCACTTTTCGCACTTGTGTTAGTGTTGAAAAACCACTTTTTGCACTTGTGCTAGTGTTGAAAAACCACTTTTCGCACTTGTGTTGGTGCAGGAAACCACTTTTGCACTTGTATTAGTGTGGAAAACCACTTTTCGCACTTGTGTTAGTGTTGAAAAACCACTTTTCGCACTTGTGTTAGTGTTGAAAAACCACTTTTCGCACTTGTGTTGGTGCAGGAAACCACTTTTGCACTTGTATTAGTGTGGAAAAAACACTTTTTGCACTTGTGATAGTGTTGAAAAACCACTTTTCGCACTTGTGTTAGTGTTGAAAAACCACTTTTCGCACTTGTGTTGGTGCAGAAAACCACTTTTGCACTTGTATTAGTGTGGAAAAAACACTTTTTGCACTTGTGATAGTGTTGAAAAACCACTTTTCGCACTTGTGTTAGTGTTGAAAAACCACTTTTCGCACTTGTGTTAGTGTTGAAAAACCACTTTTCGCACTTGTGTTGGTGCAGGAAACCACTTTTGCACTTGTATTAGTGTGGAAAAAACACTTTTTGCACTTGTGATAGTGTTGAAAAACCACTTTTCGCACTTGTGTTAGTGTTGAAAAACCACTTTTCGCACTTGTGTTGGTGCAGGAAACCACTTTTGCACTTGTATTAGTGTGGAAAAAACACTTTTTGCACTTGTGATAGTGTTGAAAAACCACTTTTCGCACTTGTGTTGGTGCAGGAAACCACTTTTGCACTTGTATTAGTGTGGAAAAAACACTTTTTGCACTTGTGATAGTGTTGAAAAACCACTTTTCGCACTTGTGTTAGTGTTGAAAAACCACTTTTCGCACTTGTGTTGGTGCAGGAAACCACTTTTGCACTTGTATTAGTGTGGAAAAAACACTTTTTGCACTTGTGATAGTGTTGAAAAACCACTTTTTGCACTTGTGTTAGTGTTGAAAAACCACTTTTCGCACTTGTGTTAGTGTTGAAAAACCACTTTTCACACTTGTGTTGGTGCAGAAAACCACTTTTGCACTTGTATTAGTGTGGAAAAAACACTTTTTGCACTTGTGATAGTGTTGAAAAACCACTTTTCGCACTTGTGTTAGTGTTGAAAAACCACTTTTCGCACTTGTGTTAGTGTTGAAAAACCACTTTTCGCACTTGTGTTGGTGCAGGAAACCACTTTTGCACTTGTATTAGTGTGGAAGAAACACTTTTTGCACTTGTGATAGTGTTGAAAAACCACTTTTCGCACTTGTGTTAGTGTTGAAAAAGCACTTTTCACACTTGTGTTGGTGCAGGAAACCACTTTTGCACTTGTATTAGTGTGGAAAAAACACTTTTCGCACTTGTGTTAGTGTTGAAAAACCACTTTTCGCACTTGTGTTAGTGTTGAAAAACCACTTTTCGCACTTGTGTTGGTGCAGGAAACCACTTTTGCACTTGTATTAGTGTGGAAAAAACACTTTTTGCACTTGTGATAGTGTTGAAAAACCACTTTTCGCACTTGTGTTAGTGTTGAAAAACCACTTTTCGCACTTGTGTTAGTGTTGAAAAACCACTTTTCGCACATGTGTTGGTGCAGGAAAACCACTTTTGCACTTGTATTGGTGTGGAAAAACCACTTTTCGCACTTGGGTTAGTGTTGAAAAACCACTTTTCGCACTTGTGTTAGTGTTGAAAAACCACTTTTTGCACTTGTGTTAGTGTTGAAAAACCACTTTTCGCACTTGTGTTGGTGCAGGAAACCGCTTTTGCACTTGTATTAGTGTGGAAAAAACCACTTTTCGCACTTGTGTTAGTGTTGAAAAACCACTTTTCGCACTTGTGTTAGTGTTGAAAAACCACTTTTCGCACTTGTGTTGGTGCAGGAAACCACTTTTGCACTTGTATTAGTGTGGAAAAAACACTTTTTGCACTTGTGATAGTGTTGAAAAACCACTTTTCGCACTTGTGTTAGTGTTGAAAAACCACTTTTCGCACTTGTGTTGGTGCATGAAACCACTTTTGCACTTGTATTAGTGTGGAAAAACCACTTTTCGCACTTGTGTTAGTGTTGAAAAACCACTTTTCGCACTTGTGTTAGTGTTGAAAAACCACTTTTCGCACTTGTGTTGGTGCAGGAAACCACTTTTGCACTTGTATTAGTGTGGAAAAAACACTTTTTGCACTTGTGATAGTGTTGAAAAACCACTTTTCGCACCTGTGTTAGTGTTGAAAAACCACTTTTCGCACTTGTGTTAGTGTTGAAAAACCACTTTTCGCACTTGTGTTGGTGCAGAAAACCACTTTTGCACTTGTATTAGTGTGGAAAAAACACTTTTTGCATTTGTGATCATGTTGAAAAACCACTTTTCGCACTTGTGTTAGTGTTGAAAAACCACTTTTCGCACTTGTGTTAGTGTTGAAAAACCACTTTTCGCACTTGTGTTGGTGCAGAAAACCACTTTTGCACATGTATTAGTGTGGAAAAAACACTTTTTGCACTTGTGATCATGTTGAAAAACCACTTTTCGCACTTGTGTTAGTGTTGAAAAAGCACTTTTCGCACTTGTGTTGGTGCAGGAAACCACTTTTGCACTTGTATTAGTGTGGAAAAAACACTTTTCGCACTTGTGTTAGTGTTGAAAAACCACTTTTTGCACTTGTGTTAGTGTTGAAAAACCACTTTTCGCACCTGTGTTGGTGCAGGAAACCACTTTTGCACTTGTATTAGTGTGGAAAAAACACTTTTTGCACTTGTGATAGTGTTGAAAAACCGCTTTTTGCACTTGTGTTAGTGTTGAAAAACCACTTTTCGCACTTGTGTTAGTGTTGAAAAACCACTTTTCACACTTGTGTTGGTGCAGGAAACCACTTTTGCACTTGTATTAGTGTGGAAAAAACACTTTTTGCACTTGTGATAGTGTTGAAAAACCACTTTTCGCACTTGTGTTAGTGTTGAAAAACCACTTTTCGCACTTGTGTTAGTGTTGAAAAACCACTTTTCGCACTTGTGTTGGTGCAGGAAACCACTTTTGCACTTGTATTAGTGTGGAAAAAACACTTTTTGCACTTGTGATAGTGTTGAAAAACCACTTTTCGCACTTGTGTTAGTGTTGAAAAACCACTTTTCGCACTTGTGTTATTGTTGAAAAACCACTTTTCGCACTTGTGTTGGTGCAGGAAACCACTTTTGCACTTGTATTAGTGTGGAAAAAACACTTTTTGCACTTGTGATAGTGTTGAAAAACCACTTTTCGCACTTGTGTTAGTGTTGAAAAACCACTTTTCGCACTTGTGTTAGTGTTGAAAAACCACTTTTCGCACATGTGTTGGTGCAGGAAAACCACTTTTGCACTTGTATTGGTGTGGAAAAACCACTTTTCGCACTTGGGTTAGTGTTGAAAAACCACTTTTCGCACTTGTGTTAGTGTTGAAAAACCACTTTTTGCACTTGTGTTAGTGTTGAAAAACCACTTTTCGCACTTGTGTTGGTGCAGGAAACCGCTTTTGCACTTGTATTAGTGTGGAAAAAACCACTTTTCGCACTTGTGTTAGTGTTGAAAAACCACTTTTCGCACTTGTGTTAGTGTTGAAAAACCACTTTTCGCACTTGTGTTGGTGCAGGAAACCACTTTTGCACTTGTATTAGTGTGGAAAAAACACTTTTTGCACTTGTGATAGTGTTGAAAAACCACTTTTCGCACTTGTGTTAGTGTTGAAAAACCACTTTTCGCACTTGTGTTGGTGCATGAAACCACCTTTGCACTTGTATTAGTGTGGAAAAACCACTTTTCGCACTTGTGTTAGTGTTGAAAAACCACTTTTCGCACTTGTGTTAGTGTTGAAAAACCACTTTTCGCACTTGTGTTGGTGCAGGAAACCACTTTTGCACTTGTATTAGTGTGGAAAAAACACTTTTTGCACTTGTGATAGTGTTGAAAAACCACTTTTCGCACCTGTGTTAGTGTTGAAAAACTACTTTTCGCACTTGTGTTAGTGTTGAAAAACCACTTTTCGCACTTGTGTTGGTGCAGAAAACCACTTTTGCACTTGTATTAGTGTGGAAAAAACACTTTTTGCACTTGTGATAGTGTTGAAAAACCACTTTTCGCACTTGTGTTAGTGTTGAAAAACAACTTTTCGCACTTGTGTTAGTGTTGAAAAACCACTTTTCGCACTTGTGTTGGTGCAGGAAACCACTTTTGCACTTGTATTAGTGTGGAAAAAACACTTTTTGCACTTGTGATAGTGTTGAAAAACCACTTTTCGCACTTGTGTTAGTGTTGAAAAAGCACTTTTCGCACTTGTGTTGGTGCAGGAAACCACTTTTGCACTTGTATTAGTGTGGAAAAAACACTTTTCGCACTTGTGTTAGTGTTGAAAAACCACTTTTCGCACTTGTGTTGGTGCAGGAAACCACTTTTGCACTTGTATTAGTGTGGAAAAAACACTTTTTGCACTTGTGATCGTGTTGAAAAACCACTTTTCGCACTTGTGTTAGTGTTGAAAAAGCACTTTTCGCACTTGTGTTGGTGCAGGAAACCACTTTTGCACTTGTATTAGTGTGGAAAAAACACTTTTCGCACTTGTGTTAGTGTTGAAAAACCACTTTTCGCACTTGTGTTAGTGTTGAAAAACCACTTTTCGCACTTGTGTTGGTGCAGGAAACCACTTTTGCACTTGTATTAGTGTGGAAAAAACACTTTTTGCACTTGTGATAGTGTTGAAAAACCACTTTTTGCACTTGTGTTAGTGTTGAAAAACCACTTTTCGCACTTGTGTTAGTGTTGAAAAACCACTTTTCACACTTGTGTTGGTGCAGGAAACCACTTTTGCACTTGTATTAGTGTGGAAAAAACACTTTTTGCACTTGTGATAGTGTTGAAAAACCACTTTTCGCACTTGTGTTAGTGTTGAAAAACCACTTTTCGCACTTGTGTTAGTGTTGAAAAACCACTTTTCGCACTTGTGTTGGTGCAGGAAACCACTTTTGCACTTGTATTAGTGTGGAAAAAACACTTTTTGCACTTGTGATAGTGTTGAAAAACCACTTTTCGCACTTGTGTTAGTGTTGAAAAACCACTTTTCGCACTTGTGCTAGTGTTGAAAAACCACTTTTCGCACTTGTGTTGGTGCAGGAAACCACTTTTGCACTTGTATTAGTGTGGAAAAACCACTTTTCGCACTTGGGTTAGTGTTGAAAAACCACTTTTCGCACTTGTGTTAGTGTTGAAAAACCACTTTTTGCACTTGTGCTAGTGTTGAAAAACCACTTTTCGCACTTGTGTTGGTGCAGGAAACCACTTTTGCACTTGTATTAGTGTGGAAAACCACTTTTCGCACTTGTGTTAGTGTTGAAAAACCACTTTTCGCACTTGTGTTAGTGTTGAAAAACCACTTTTCGCACTTGTGTTGGTGCAGGAAACCACTTTTGCACTTGTATTAGTGTGGAAAAAACACTTTTTGCACTTGTGATAGTGTTGAAAAACCACTTTTCGCACTTGTGTTAGTGTTGAAAAACCACTTTTCGCACTTGTGTTGGTGCAGAAAACCACTTTTGCACTTGTATTAGTGTGGAAAAAACACTTTTTGCACTTGTGATAGTGTTGAAAAACCACTTTTCGCACTTGTGTTAGTGTTGAAAAACCACTTTTCGCACTTGTGTTAGTGTTGAAAAACCACTTTTCGCACTTGTGTTGGTGCAGGAAACCACTTTTGCACTTGTATTAGTGTGGAAAAAACACTTTTTGCACTTGTGATAGTGTTGAAAAACCACTTTTCGCACTTGTGTTAGTGTTGAAAAACCACTTTTCGCACTTGTGTTGGTGCAGGAAACCACTTTTGCACTTGTATTAGTGTGGAAAAAACACTTTTTGCACTTGTGATAGTGTTGAAAAACCACTTTTCGCACTTGTGTTGGTGCAGGAAACCACTTTTGCACTTGTATTAGTGTGGAAAAAACACTTTTTGCACTTGTGATAGTGTTGAAAAACCACTTTTCGCACTTGTGTTAGTGTTGAAAAACCACTTTTCGCACTTGTGTTGGTGCAGGAAACCACTTTTGCACTTGTATTAGTGTGGAAAAAACACTTTTTGCACTTGTGATAGTGTTGAAAAACCACTTTTTGCACTTGTGTTAGTGTTGAAAAACCACTTTTCGCACTTGTGTTAGTGTTGAAAAACCACTTTTCACACTTGTGTTGGTGCAGAAAACCACTTTTGCACTTGTATTAGTGTGGAAAAAACACTTTTTGCACTTGTGATAGTGTTGAAAAACCACTTTTTGCACTTGTGTTAGTGTTGAAAAACCACTTTTCGCACTTGTGTTAGTGTTGAAAAACCACTTTTCGCACTTGTGTTGGTGCAGGAAACCACTTTTGCACTTGTATTAGTGTGGAAGAAACACTTTTTGCACTTGTGATAGTGTTGAAAAACCACTTTTCGCACTTGTGTTAGTGTTGAAAAAGCACTTTTCACACTTGTGTTGGTGCAGGAAACCACTTTTGCACTTGTATTAGTGTGGAAAAAACACTTTTCGCACTTGTGTTAGTGTTGAAAAACCACTTTTCGCACTTGTGTTAGTGTTGAAAAACCACTTTTCGCACTTGTGTTGGTGCAGGAAACCACTTTTGCACTTGTATTAGTGTGGAAAAAACACTTTTTGCACTTGTGATAGTGTTGAAAAACCACTTTTCGCACTTGTGTTAGTGTTGAAAAACCACTTTTCGCACTTGTGTTAGTGTTGAAAAACCACTTTTCGCACATGTGTTGGTGCAGGAAAACCACTTTTGCACTTGTATTGGTGTGGAAAAACCACTTTTCGCACTTGGGTTAGTGTTGAAAAACCACTTTTCGCACTTGTGTTAGTGTTGAAAAACCACTTTTTGCACTTGTGTTAGTGTTGAAAAACCACTTTTCGCACTTGTGTTGGTGCAGGAAACCGCTTTTGCACTTGTATTAGTGTGGAAAAAACCACTTTTCGCACTTGTGTTAGTGTTGAAAAACCACTTTTCGCACTTGTGTTAGTGTTGAAAAACCACTTTTCGCACTTGTGTTGGTGCAGGAAACCACTTTTGCACTTGTATTAGTGTGGAAAAAACACTTTTTGCACTTGTGATAGTGTTGAAAAACCACTTTTCGCACTTGTGTTAGTGTTGAAAAACCACTTTTCGCACTTGTGTTGGTGCATGAAACCACTTTTGCACTTGTATTAGTGTGGAAAAACCACTTTTCGCACTTGTGTTAGTGTTGAAAAACCACTTTTCGCACTTGTGTTAGTGTTGAAAAACCACTTTTCGCACTTGTGTTGGTGCAGGAAACCACTTTTGCACTTGTATTAGTGTGGAAAAAACACTTTTTGCACTTGTGATAGTGTTGAAAAACCACTTTTCGCACCTGTGTTAGTGTTGAAAAACCACTTTTCGCACTTGTGTTAGTGTTGAAAAACCACTTTTCGCACTTGTGTTGGTGCAGAAAACCACTTTTGCACTTGTATTAGTGTGGAAAAAACACTTTTTGCACTTGTGATAGTGTTGAAAAACCACTTTTCGCACTTGTGTTAGTGTTGAAAAACAACTTTTCGCACTTGTGTTAGTGTTGAAAAACCACTTTTCGCACTTGTGTTGGTGCAGGAAACCACTTTTGCACTTGTATTAGTGTGGAAAAAACACTTTTTGCACTTGTGATAGTGTTGAAAAACCACTTTTCGCACTTGTGTTAGTGTTGAAAAAGCACTTTTCGCACTTGTGTTGGTGCAGGAAACCACTTTTGCACTTGTATTAGTGTGGAAAAAACACTTTTCGCACTTGTGTTAGTGTTGAAAAACCACTTTTCGCACTTGTGTTGGTGCAGGAAACCACTTTTGCACTTGTATTAGTGTGGAAAAAACACTTTTTGCACTTGTGATCGTGTTGAAAAACCACTTTTCGCACTTGTGTTAGTGTTGAAAAAGCACTTTTCGCACTTGTGTTGGTGCAGGAAACCACTTTTGCACTTGTATTAGTGTGGAAAAAACACTTTTTCGCACTTGTGTTAGTGTTGAAAAACCACTTTTCGCACTTGTGTTAGTGTTGAAAAACCACTTTTCGCACTTGTGTTGGTGCAGGAAACCACTTTTGCACTTGTATTAGTGTGGAAAAAACACTTTTTGCACTTGTGATAGTGTTGAAAAACCACTTTTTGCACTTGTGTTAGTGTTGAAAAACCACTTTTCGCACTTGTGTTAGTGTTGAAAAACCACTTTTCACACTTGTGTTGGTGCAGGAAACCACTTTTGCACTTGTATTAGTGTGGAAAAAACACTTTTTGCACTTGTGATAGTGTTGAAAAACCACTTTTCGCACTTGTGTTAGTGTTGAAAAACCACTTTTCGCACTTGTGTTAGTGTGAAAACCACTTTTCGCACTTGTGTTGGTGCAGGAAACCACTTTTGCACTTGTATTAGTGTGGAAAAAACACTTTTTGCACTTGTGATAGTGTTGAAAAACCACTTTTCGCACTTGTGTTAGTGTTGAAAAACCACTTTTCACACTTGTGCTAGTGTTGAAAAACCACTTTTCGCACTTGTGTTGGTGCAGGAAACCACTTTTGCACTTGTATTAGTGTGGAAAAACCACTTTTCGCACTTGTGTTAGTGTTGAAAAACCACTTTTCGCACTTGTGCTAGTGTTGAAAAACCACTTTTCGCACTTGTGTTGGTGCAGGAAACCACTTTTGCACTTGTATTAGTGTGGAAAAACCACTTTTCGCACTTGTGTTAGTGTTGAAAAACCACTTTTCGCACTTGTGTTAGTGTTGAAAAACCACTTTTCGCACTTGTGTTGGTGCAGGAAACCACTTTTGCACTTGTATTAGTGTGGAAAAAACACTTTTTGCACTTGTGATAGTGTTGAAAAACCACTTTTCGCACTTGTGTTAGTGTTGAAAAACCACTTTTCGCACTTGTGTTGGTGCAGGAAACCACTTTTGCACTTGTATTAGTGTGGAAAAAACACTTTTTGCACTTGTGATAGTGTTGAAAAACCACTTTTCGCACTTGTGTTAGTGTTGAAAAACCACTTTTCGCACTTGTGTTAGTGTTGAAAAACCACTTTTCGCACTTGTGTTGGTGCAGGAAACCACTTTTGCACTTGTATTAGTGTGGAAAAAACACTTTTTGCACTTGTGATAGTGTTGAAAAACCACTTTTCGCACTTGTGTTAGTGTTGAAAAACCACTTTTCGCACTTGTGTTGGTGCAGGAAACCACTTTTGCACTTGTATTAGTGTGGAAAAAACACTTTTTGCACTTGTGATAGTGTTGAAAAACCACTTTTCGCACTTGTGTTGGTGCAGGAAACCACTTTTGCACTTGTATTAGTGTGGAAAAACCACTTTTCGCACTTGTGTTAGTGTTGAAAAACCACTTTTCGCACTTGTGTTAGTGTTGAAAAACCACTTTTCGCACTTGTGTTGGTGCAGGAAACCACTTTTGCACTTGTATTAGTGTGGAAAAAACACTTTTGCACTTGTGATAGTGTTGAAAAACCACTTTTCGCACTTTTGTTAGTGTTGAAAAACCACTTTTCGCACTTGTGTTAGTGTTGAAAAACCACTTTTTGCACTTGTGTTAGTGTTGAAAAAGCACTTTTCGCACTTGTGTTGGTGCAGGAAACCACTTTTGCACTTGTATTAGTGTGGAAAAAACACTTTTTGCACTTGTAATAGTGTTGAAAAACCACTTTTCGCACTTGTGTTAGTGTTGAAAAACCACTTTTCGCACTTGTGTTGGTGCAGGAAACCAGTTTTGCACTTGTATTAGTGTGGAAAAAACACTTTTTGCACTTGTGATAGTGTTGAAAAACCACTTTTCGCACTTGTGTTAGTGTTGAAAAACCACTTTTCGCACTTGTGTTGGTGCAGGAAACCACTTTTGCACTTGTATTAGTGTGGAAAAAACACTTTTTGCACTTGTGATAGTGTTGAAAAACCACTTTTCGCACTTGTGTTGGTGCAGGAAACCACTTTTGCACTTGTATTAGTGTGGAAAAAACACTTTTTGCACTTGTGATAGTGTTGAAAAACCACTTTTCGCACTTGTGTTAGTGTTGAAAAACCACTTTTCGCACTTGTGTTGGTGCAGGAAACCACTTTTGCACTTGTATTAGTGTGGAAAAAACACTTTTTGCACTTGTGATAGTGTTGAAAAACCACTTTTTGCACTTGTGTTAGTGTTGAAAAACCACTTTTCGCACTTGTGTTAGTGTTGAAAAACCACTTTTCACACTTGTGTTGGTGCAGGAAACCACTTTTGCACTTGTATTAGTGTGGAAAAAACACTTTTTGCACTTGTGATATTGTTGAAAAACCACTTATCGCACTTGTGTTAGTGTTGAAAAACCACTTTTCGCACTTGTGTTAGTGTTGAAAAACCACTTTTCGCACTTGTGTTGGTGCAGGAAAACCACTTTTGCACTTGTATTGGTGTGGAAAAACCACTTTTAGCACTTGGGTTAGTGTTGAAAAACCACTTTTCGCACTTGTGTTAGTGTTGAAAAACCACTTTTTGCACTTGTGTTAGTGTTGAAAAACCACTTTTCGCACTTGTGTTGGTGCAGGAAACCGCTTTTGCACTTGTATTAGTGTGGAAAAACCATTTTCGCACTTGTGTTAGTGTTGAAAAACCACTTTTCGCACTTGTGTTAGTGTTGAAAAACCACTTTTCGCACTTGTGTTGGTGCAGGAAACCACTTTTGCACTTGTATTAGTGTGGAAAAAACACTTTTTGCACTTGTGATAGTGTTGAAAAACCACTTTTCGCACTTGTGTTAGTGTTGAAAAACCACTTTTCGCACTTGTGTTAGTGTTGAAAAACCACTTTTTGCACTTGTGTTAGTGTTGAAAAAGCACTTTTCGCACTTGTGTTGGTGCAGGAAACCACTTTTGCACTTGTATTAGTGTGGAAAAAACACTTTTTGCACTTGTGATAGTGTTGAAAAACCACTTTTCGCACTTGTGTTAGTGTTGAAAAACCACTTTTCGCACTTGTGTTGGTGCAGGAAACCACTTTTGCACTTGTATTAGTGTGGAAAAAACACTTTTTGCACTTGTGATAGTGTTGAAAAACCACTTTTTGCACTTGTGTTAGTGTTGAAAAACCACTTTTCGCACTTGTGTTAGTGTTGAAAAACCACTTTTCACACTTGTGTTGGTGCAGAAAACCACTTTTGCACTTGTATTAGTGTGGAAAAAACACTTTTTGCACTTGTGATAGTGTTGAAAAACCACTTTTCGCACTTGTGTTAGTGTTGAAAAACCACTTTTCGCACTTGTGTTAGTGTTGAAAAACCACTTTTCGCACTTGTGTTGGTGCAGGAAACCACTTTTGCACTTGTATTAGTGTGGAAGAAACACTTTTTGCACTTGTGATAGTGTTGAAAAACCACTTTTCGCACTTGTGTTAGTGTTGATAAAGCACTTTTCACACTTGTGTTGGTGCAGGAAACCACTTTTGCACTTGTATTAGTGTGGAAAAAACACTTTTCGCACTTGTGTTAGTGTTGAAAAACCACTTTTCGCACTTTTGTTAGTGTTGAAAAACCACTTTTCGCACTTGTGTTGGTGCAGGAAACCACTTTTGCACTTGTATTAGTGTGGAAAAAACACTTTTTGCACTTGTGATAGTGTTGAAAAACCACTTTTCGCACTTGTGTTAGTGTTGAAAAACCACTTTTCGCACTTGTGTTAGTGTTGAAAAACCACTTTTCGCACATGTGTTGGTGCAGGAAAACCACTTTTGCACTTGTATTGGTGTGGAAAAACCACTTTTCGCACTTGGGTTAGTGTTGAAAAACCACTTTTCGCACTTGTGTTAGTGTTGAAAAACCACTTTTTGCACTTGTGTTAGTGTTGAAAAACCACTTTTCGCACTTGTGTTGGTGCAGGAAACCGCTTTTGCACTTGTATTAGTGTGGAAAAAACCACTTTTCGCACTTGTGTTAGTGTTGAAAAACCACTTTTCGCACTTGTGTTAGTGTTGAAAAACCACTTTTCGCACTTGTGTTGGTGCAGGAAACCACTTTTGCACTTGTATTAGTGTGGAAAAAACACTTTTTGCACTTGTGATAGTGTTGAAAAACCACTTTTCGCACTTGTGTTAGTGTTGAAAAACCACTTTTCGCACTTGTGTTGGTGCATGAAACCACTTTTGCACTTGTATTAGTGTGGAAAAACCACTTTTCGCACTTGTGTTAGTGTTGAAAAACCACTTTTCGCACTTGTGTTAGTGTTGAAAAACCACTTTTCGCACTTGTGTTGGTGCAGGAAACCACTTTTGCACTTGTATTAGTGTGGAAAAAACACTTTTTGCACTTGTGATAGTGTTGAAAAACCACTTTTCGCACCTGTGTTAGTGTTGAAAAACCACTTTTCGCACTTGTGTTAGTGTTGAAAAACCACTTTTCGCACTTGTGTTGGTGCAGAAAACCACTTTTGCACTTGTATTAGTGTGGAAAAAACACTTTTTGCACTTGTGATAGTGTTGAAAAACCACTTTTCGCACTTGTGTTAGTGTTGAAAAACAACTTTTCGCACTTGTGTTAGTGTTGAAAAACCACTTTTCGCACTTGTGTTGGTGCAGGAAACCACTTTTGCACTTGTATTAGTGTGGAAAAAACACTTTTTGCACTTGTGATAGTGTTGAAAAACCACTTTTCGCACTTGTGTTAGTGTTGAAAAAGCACTTTTCGCACTTGTGTTGGTGCAGGAAACCACTTTTGCACTTGTATTAGTGTGGAAAAAACACTTTTCGCACTTGTGTTAGTGTTGAAAAACCACTTTTCGCACTTGTGTTGGTGCAGGAAACCACTTTTGCACTTGTATTAGTGTGGAAAAAACACTTTTTGCACTTGTGATCGTGTTGAAAAACCACTTTTCGCACTTGTGTTAGTGTTGAAAAAGCACTTTTCGCACTTGTGTTGGTGCAGGAAACCACTTTTGCACTTGTATTAGTGTGGAAAAAACACTTTTCGCACTTGTGTTAGTGTTGAAAAACCACTTTTCGCACTTGTGTTAGTGTTGAAAAACCACTTTTCGCACTTGTGTTGGTGCAGGAAACCACTTTTGCACTTGTATTAGTGTGGAAAAAACACTTTTTGCACTTGTGATAGTGTTGAAAAACCACTTTTTGCACTTGTGTTAGTGTTGAAAAACCACTTTTCGCACTTGTGTTAGTGTTGAAAAACCACTTTTCACACTTGTGTTGGTGCAGGAAACCACTTTTGCACTTGTATTAGTGTGGAAAAAACACTTTTTGCACTTGTGATAGTGTTGAAAAACCACTTTTCGCACTTGTGTTAGTGTTGAAAAACCACTTTTCGCACTTGTGTTAGTGTTGAAAAACCACTTTTCGCACTTGTGTTGGTGCAGGAAACCACTTTTGCACTTGTATTAGTGTGGAAGAAACACTTTTTGCACTTGTGATAGTGCTGAAAAACCACTTTTCGCACTTGTGTTGGTGCAGGAAACCACTTTTGCACTTGTATTAGTGTGGAAAAAACACTTTTTGCACTTGTGATAGTGTTGAAAAACCACTTTTTGCACTTGTGTTAGTGTTGAAAAACCACTTTTCGCACTTGTGTTAGTGTTGAAAAACCACTTTTCACACTTGTGTTGGTGCAGAAAACCACTTTTGCACTTGTATTAGTGTGGAAAAAACACTTTTTGCACTTGTGATAGTGTTGAAAAACCACTTTTCGCACTTGTGTTAGTGTTGAAAAACCACTTTTCGCACTTGTGTTAGTGTTGAAAAACCACTTTTTGCACTTGTGTTGGTGCAGGAAACCACTTTTGCACTTGTATTAGTGTGGAAGAAACACTTTTTGCACTTGTGATAGTGTTGAAAAACCACTTTTCGCACTTGTGTTAGTGTTGAAAAAGCACTTTTCACACTTGTGTTGGTGCAGGAAACCACTTTTGCACTTGTATTAGTGTGGAAAAAACACTTTTCGCACTTGTGTTAGTGTTGAAAAACCACTTTTCGCACTTGTGTTAGTGTTGAAAAACCACTTTTCGCACTTGTGTTGGTGCAGGAAACCACTTTTGCACTTGTATTAGTGTGGAAAAAACACTTTTTGCACTTGTGATAGTGTTGAAAAACCACTTTTCGCACTTGTGTTAGTGTTGAAAAACCACTTTTCGCACTTGTGTTAGTGTTGAAAAACCACTTTTCGCACATGTGTTGGTGCAGGAAAACCACTTTTGCACTTGTATTGGTGTGGAAAAACCACTTTTCGCACTTGGGTTAGTGTTGAAAAACCACTTTTCGCACTTGTGTTAGTGTTGAAAAACCACTTTTTGCACTTGTGTTAGTGTTGAAAAACCACTTTTCGCACTTGTGTTGGTGCAGGAAACCGCTTTTGCACTTGTATTAGTGTGGAAAAAACCACTTTTCGCACTTGTGTTAGTGTTGAAAAACCACTTTTCGCACTTGTGTTAGTGTTGAAAAACCACTTTTCGCACTTGTGTTGGTGCAGGAAACCACTTTTGCACTTGTATTAGTGTGGAAAAAACACTTTTTGCACTTGTGATAGTGTTGAAAAACCACTTTTCGCACTTGTGTTAGTGTTGAAAAACCACTTTTCGCACTTGTGTTGGTGCATGAAACCACTTTTGCACTTGTATTAGTGTGGAAAAACCACTTTTCGCACTTGTGTTAGTGTTGAAAAACCACTTTTCGCACTTGTGTTAGTGTTGAAAAACCACTTTTCGCACTTGTGTTGGTGCAGGAAACCACTTTTGCACTTGTATTAGTGTGGAAAAAACACTTTTTGCACTTGTGATAGTGTTGAAAAACCACTTTTCGCACCTGTGTTAGTGTTGAAAAACCACTTTTCGCACTTGTGTTAGTGTTGAAAAACCACTTTTCGCACTTGTGTTGGTGCAGAAAACCACTTTTGCACTTGTATTAGTGTGGAAAAAACACTTTTTGCACTTGTGATAGTGTTGAAAAACCACTTTTCGCACTTGTGTTAGTGTTGAAAAACAACTTTTTGCACTTGTGTTAGTGTTGAAAAACCACTTTTCGCACTTGTGTTGGTGCAGGAAACCACTTTTGCACTTGTATTAGTGTGGAAAAAACACTTTTTGCACTTGTGATAGTGTTGAAAAACCACTTTTCGCACTTGTGTTAGTGTTGAAAAAGCACTTTTCGCACTTGTGTTGGTGCAGGAAACCACTTTTGCACTTGTATTAGTGTGGAAAAAACACTTTTCGCACTTGTGTTAGTGTTGAAAAACCACTTTTCGCACTTGTGTTGGTGCAGGAAACCACTTTTGCACTTGTATTAGTGTGGAAAAAACACTTTTTGCACTTGTGATCGTGTTGAAAAACCACTTTTCGCACTTGTGTTAGTGTTGAAAAAGCAGTTTTCGCACTTGTGTTGGTGCAGGAAACCACTTTTGCACTTGTATTAGTGTGGAAAAAACACTTTTCGCACTTGTGTTAGTGTTGAAAAACCACTTTTCGCACTTGTGTTAGTGTTGAAAAACCACTTTTCGCACTTGTGTTGGTGCAGGAAACCACTTTTGCACTTGTATTAGTGTGGAAAAAACACTTTTTGCACTTGTGATAGTGTTGAAAAACCACTTTTTGCACTTGTGTTAGTGTTGAAAAACCACTTTTCGCACTTGTGTTAGTGTTGAAAAACCACTTTTCACACTTGTGTTGGTGCAGGAAACCACTTTTGCACTTGTATTAGTGTGGAAAAAACACTTTTTGCACTTGTGATAGTGTTGAAAAACCACTTTTCGCACTTGTGTTAGTGTTGAAAAACCACTTTTCGCACTTGTGTTAGTGTTGAAAAACCACTTTTCGCACTTGTGTTGGTGCAGGAAACCACTTTTGCACTTGTATTAGTGTGGAAAAAACACTTTTTGCACTTGTGATAGTGTTGAAAAACCACTTTTCGCACTTGTGTTAGTGTTGAAAAACCACTTTTCGCACTTGTGCTAGTGTTGAAAAACCACTTTTCGCACTTGTGTTGGTGCAGGAAACCACTTTTGCACTTGTATTAGTGTGGAAAAACCACTTTTCGCACTTGGGTTAGTGTTGAAAAACCACTTTTCGCACTTGTGTTAGTGTTGAAAAACCACTTTTTGCACTTGTGCTCGTGTTGAAAAACCACTTTTCGCACTTGTGTTGGTGCAGGAAACCACTTTTGCACTTGTATTAGTGTGGAAAACCACTTTTCGCACTTGTGTTAGTGTTGAAAAACCACTTTTCGCACTTGTGTTAGTGTTGAAAAACCACTTTTCGCACTTGTGTTGGTGCAGGAAACCACTTTTGCACTTGTATTAGTGTGGAAAAAACACTTTTTGCACTTGTGATAGTGTTGAAAA
Organism: Myxine glutinosa; assembly: GCF_964187855.1. Taxonomy (NCBI): domain Eukaryota; kingdom Metazoa; phylum Chordata; class Myxini; order Myxiniformes; family Myxinidae; genus Myxine; species Myxine glutinosa. The sequence continues at coordinate 65,987 of NW_027617965.1, read as the reverse complement.
ACCACTTTTCGCACTTGTGTTAGTGTTGAAAAACCACTTTTCGCACTTGTGTTGGTGCAGAAAACCACTTTTGCACTTGTATTAGTGTGGAAAAAACACTTTTTGCACTTGTGATAGTGTTGAAAAACCACTTTTCGCACTTGTGTTAGTGTTGAAAAACCACTTTTCGCACTTGTGTTAGTGTTGAAAAACCACTTTTCGCACTTGTGTTGGTGCAGGAAACCACTTTTGCACTTGTATTAGTGTGGAAAAAACACTTTTTGCACTTGTGATAGTGTTGAAAAACCACTTTTCGCACTTGTGTTAGTGTTGAAAAACCACTTTTCGCACTTGTGTTGGTGCAGGAAACCACTTTTGCACTTGTATTAGTGTGGAAAAAACACTTTTTGCACTTGTGATAGTGTTGAAAAACCACTTTTTGCACTTGTGTTAGTGTTGAAAAACCACTTTTCGCACTTGTGTTAGTGTTGAAAAACCACTTTTCACACTTGTGTTGGTGCAGGAAACCACTTTTGCAATTGTATTAGTGTGGAAAAAACACTTTTTGCACTTGTGATAGTGTTGAAAAACCACTTATCGCACTTGTGTTAGTGTTGAAAAACCACTTTTCGCACTTGTGTTAGTGTTGAAAAACCACTTTTCGCACTTGTGTTGGTGCAGGAAAACCACTTTTGCACTTGTATTGGTGTGGAAAAACCACTTTTAGCACTTGGGTTAGTGTTGAAAAACCACTTTTCGCACTTGTGTTAGTGTTGAAAAACCACTTTTTGCACTTGTGTTAGTGTTGAAAAACCACTTTTCGCACTTGTGTTGGTGCAGGAAACCGCTTTTGCACTTGTATTAGTGTGGAAAAACCACTTTTCGCACTTGTGTTAGTGTTGAAAAACCACTTTTCGCACTTGTGTTAGTGTTGAAAAACCACTTTTCGCACTTGTGTTGGTGCAGGAAACCACTTTTGCACTTGTATTAGTGTGGAAAAAACACTTTTTGCACTTGTGATAGTGTTGAAAAACCACTTTTCGCACTTGTGTTAGTGTTGAAAAACCACTTTTCGCACTTGTGTTGGTGCAGGAAACCACTTTTGCACTTGTATTAGTGTGGAAAAACCACTTTTCGCACTTGTGTTAGTGTTGAAAAACCACTTTTCGCACTTGTGTTAGTGTTGAAAAACCACTTTTCGCACTTGTGTTGGTGCAGGAAACCACTTTTGCACTTGTATTAGTGTGGAAAAAACACTTTTTGCACTTGTGATAGTGTTGAAAAACCACTTTTCGCACCTGTGTTAGTGTTGAAAAACCACTTTTCGCACTTGTGTTAGTGTTGAAAAAACACTTTTCGCACTTGTGTTGGTGCAGAAAACCACTTTTGCACTTGTATTAGTGTGGAAAAAACACTTTTTGCACTTGTGATAGTGTTGAAAAACCACTTTTCGCACTTGTGTTAGTGTTGAAAAACAACTTTTCGCACTTGTGTTAGTGTTGAAAAACCACTTTTCGCACTTGTGTTGGTGCAGGAAACCACTTTTGCACTTGTATTAGTGTGGAAAAAACACTTTTTGCACTTGTGATAGTGTTGAAAAACCACTTTTCGCACTTGTGTTAGTGTTGAAAAAGCACTTTTCGCACTTGTGTTGGTGCAGGAAACCACTTTTGCACTTGTATTAGTGTGGAAAAAACACTTTTCGCACTTGTGTTAGTGTTGAAAAACCACTTTTTGCACTTGTGTTGGTGCAGGAAACCACTTTTGCACTTGTATTAGTGTGGAAAAAACACTTTTTGCACTTGTGATCATGTTGAAAAACCACTTTTCGCACTTGTGTTAGTGTTGAAAAAGCACTTTTCGCACTTGTGTTGGTGCAGGAAACCACTTTTGCACTTGTATTAGTGTGGAAAAAACACTTTTCGCACTTGTGTTAGTGTTGAAAAACCACTTTTTGCACTTGTGTTAGTGTTGAAAAACCACTTTCGCACTTGTGTTGGTGCAGGAAACCACTTTTGCACTTGTATTAGTGTGGAAAAAACACTTTTTGCACTTGTGATAGTGTTGAAAAACCACTTTTTGCACTTGTGTTAGTGTTGAAAAACCACTTTTCGCACTTGTGTTAGTGTTGAAAAACCACTTTTCACACTTGTATTGGTGCAGGAAACCACTTTTGCACTTGTATTAGTGTGGAAAAAACACTTTTTGCACTTGTGATAGTGTTGAAAAACCACTTTTCGCACTTGTGTTAGTGTTGAAAAACCACTTTTCGCACTTGTGTTAGTGTTGAAAAACCACTTTTCGCACTTGTGTTGGTGCAGGAAACCACTTTTGCACTTGTATTAGTGTGGAAAAAACACTTTTTGCACTTGTGATAGTGTTGAAAAACCACTTTTCGCACTTGTGTTAGTGTTGAAAAACCACTTTTCGCACTTGTGTTATTGTTGAAAAACCACTTTTCGCACTTGTGTTGGTGCAGGAAACCACTTTTGCACTTGTATTAGTGTGGAAAAAACACTTTTTGCACTTGTGATAGTGTTGAAAAACCACTTTTCGCACTTGTGTTAGTGTTGAAAAACCACTTTTCGCACTTGTGTTAGTGTTGAAAAACCACTTTTCGCACTTGTGTTGGTGCAGGAAAACCACTTTTGCACTTGTATTGGTGTGGAAAAACCACTTTTCGCACTTGGGTTAGTGTTGAAAAACCACTTTTCGCACTTGTGTTAGTGTTGAAAAACCACTTTTTGCACTTGTGTTAGTGTTGAAAAACCACTTTTCGCACTTGTGTTGGTGCAGGAAACTGCTTTTGCACTTGTATTAGTGTGGAAAAAACCACTTTTCGCACTTGTGTTAGTGTTGAAAAACCACTTTTCGCACTTGTGTTAGTGTTGAAAAACCACTTTTCGCACTTGTGTTGGTGCAGGAAACCACTTTTGCACTTGTATTAGTGTGGAAAAAACACTTTTTGCACTTGTGATAGTGTTGAAAAACCACTTTTCGCACTTGTGTTAGTGTTGAAAAACCACTTTTCGCACTTGTGTTGGTGCAGGAAACCACTTTTGCACTTGTATTAGTGTGGAAAAACCACTTTTCGCACTTGTGTTAGTGTTGAAAAACCACTTTTCGCACTTGTGTTAGTGTTGAAAAACCACTTTTCGCACTTGTGTTGGTGCAGGAAACCACTTTTGCACTTGTATTAGTGTGGAAAAAACACTTTTTGCACTTGTGATAGTGTTGAAAAACCACTTTTCGCACCTGTGTTAGTGTTGAAAAACCACTTTTCGCACTTGTGTTAGTGTTGAAAAACCACTTTTCGCAGTTGTGTTGGTGCAGAAAACCACTTTTGCACTTGTATTAGTGTGGAAAAAACACTTTTTGCACTTGTGATAGTGTTGAAAAACCACTTTTCGCACTTGTGTTAGTGTTGAAAAACAACTTTTCGCACTTGTGTTAGTGTTGAAAAACCACTTTTCGCACTTGTGTTGGTGCAGGAAACCACTTTTGCACTTGTATTAGTGTGGAAAAAACACTTTTTGCACTTGTGATAGTGTTGAAAAACCACTTTTCGCACTTGTGTTAGTGTTGAAAAAGCACTTTTCGCACTTGTGTTGGTGCAGGAAACCACTTTTGCACTTGTATTAGTGTGGAAAAAACACTTTTCGCACTTGTGTTAGTGTTGAAAAAACACTTTTCGCACTTGTGTTGGTGCAGGAAACCACTTTTGCACTTGTATTAGTGTGGAAAAAACACTTTTTGCACTTGTGATCGTGTTGAAAAACCACTTTTCGCACTTGTGTTAGTGTTGAAAAAGCACTTTTCGCACTTGTGTTGGTGCAGGAAACCACTTTTGCACTTGTATTAGTGTGGAAAAACCACTTTTCGCACTTGTGTTAGTGTTGAAAAACCACTTTTCGCACTTGTGTTAGTGTTGAAAAACCACTTTTCGCACTTGTGTTGGTGCAGGAAACCACTTTTGCACTTGTATTAGTGTGGAAAAAACACTTTTTGCACTTGTGATAGTGTTGAAAAACCACTTTTTGCACTTGGTTAGTGTTGAAAAACCACTTTTCGCACTTGTGTTAGTGTTGAAAAACCACTTTTCACACTTGTGTTGGTGCAGGAAACCACTTTTGCACTTGTATTAGTGTGGAAAAAACACTTTTTGCACTTGTGATAGTGTTGAAAAACCACTTTTCGCACTTGTGTTAGTGTTGAAAAACCACTTTTCGCACTTGTGTTAGTGTTGAAAAACCACTTTTCGCACTTGTGTTGGTGCAGGAAACCACTTTTGCACTTGCATTAGTGTGGAAAAAACACTTTTTGCACTTGTGATAGTGTTGAAAAACCACTTTTCGCACTTGTGTTAGTGTTGAAAAACCACTTTTCGCACTTGTGCTAGTGTTGAAAAACCACTTTTCGCACTTGTGTTGGTGCAGGAAACCACTTTTGCACTTGTATTAGTGTGGAAAAACCACTTTTCGCACTTGGGTTAGTGTTGAAAAACCACTTTTCGCACTTGTGTTAGTGTTGAAAAACCACTTTTTGCACTTGTGCTAGTGTTGAAAAACCACTTTTCGCACTTGTGTTGGTGCAGGAAACCACTTTTGCACTTGTATTAGTGTGGAAAACCACTTTTCGCACTTGTGTTAGTGTTGAAAAACCACTTTTCGCACTTGTGTTAGTGTTGAAAAACCACTTTTCGCACTTGTGTTGGTGTGCAGGAAACCACTTTTGCACTTGTATTAGTGTGGAAAAAACACTTTTCGCACTTGTGTTAGTGTTGAAAAACCACTTTTCGCACTTGTGTTAGTGTTGAAAAACCACTTTTCGCACTTGTGTTGGTGCAGGAAACCACTTTTGCACTTGTATTAGTGTGGAAAAACCACTATTCGCACTTGTGTTAGTGTTGAAAAACCACTTTTCGCACTTGTGTTAGTGTTGAAAAACCACTTTTCGCACTTGTGTTGGTGCAGGAAACCACTTTTGCACTTGTATTAGTGTGGAAAAAACACTTTTTGCACTTGTGATAGTGTTGAAAAACCACTTTTCGCACTTGTGTTGGTGCAGGAAACCACTTTTGCACTTGTATTAGTGTGGAAAAAACACTTTTTGCACTTGTGATAGTGTTGAAAAACCACTTTTCGCACTTGTGTTAGTGTTGAAAAACCACTTTTCGCACTTGTGTTGGTGCAGGAAACCACTTTTGCACTTGTATTAGTGTGGAAAAACACTTTTTGCACTTGTGATAGTGTTGAAAAACCACTTTTTGCACTTGTGTTAGTGTTGATAAACCACTTTTCGCACTTGTGATAGTGTTGAAAAACCACTTTTCGCACTTGTGTTGGTGCAGGAAACCACTTTTGCACTTGTATTGGTGTGGAAAAACCACTTTTCGCACTTGGGTTAGTGTTGAAAAACCACTTTTTGCACTTGTGTTAGTGTTGAAAAACCACTTTTCGCACTTGTGTTGGTGCAGGAAACCACTTTTGCACTTGTATTGGTGTGGAAAAACCACTTTTCGCACTTGGGTTAGTGTTGAAAAACCACTTTTTGCACTTGTGTTAGTGTTGAAAAACCACTTTTTGCACTTGTGTTAGTGTTGAAAAACCACTTTTCGCACTTGTGTTGGTGCAGGAAACCGCTTTTGCACTTGTATTAGTGTGGAAAAACCACTTTTCGCACTTGTGTTAGTGTTGAAAAACCACTTTTCGCACTTGTGTTAGTGTTGAAAAACCACTTTTCGCACTTGTGTTGGTGCAGGAAATCACTTTTGCACTTGTATTAGTGTGGAAAAAACACTTTTTGCACTTGTGATCGTGTTGAAAAACCACTTTTCGCACTTGTGTTAGTGTTGAAAAACCACTTTTCGCACTTGTGTTGGTGCAGGAAACCACTTTTGCACTTGTATTAGTGTGGAAAAAACACTTTTTGCACTTGTGATAGTGTTGAAAAACCACTTTTCGCACTTGTGTTAGTGTTGAAAAACCACTTTTCGCACTTGTGTTGGTGCAGGAAACCACTTTTGCACTTGTATTAGTGTGGAAAAACCACTTTTCGCACTTGTGTTAGTGTTGAAAAACCACTTTTCGCACTTGTGTTAGTGTTGAAAAATCACTTTTCGTACTTGTGTTGGTGCAGGAAACCACTTTTGCACTTGTATTAGTGTGGAAAAAACACTTTTTGCACTTGTGATAGTGTTGAAAAACCACTTTTCGCACTTGTGTTAGTGTTGAAAAACAACTTTTCGCACTTGTGTTAGTGTTGAAAAACCACTTTTCGCACTTGTGTTGGTGCAGGAAACCACTTTTGCACTTGTATTAGTGTGGAAAAAACACTTTTTGCACTTTTGATAGTGTTGAAAAACCACTTTTCGCACTTGTGTTAGTGTTGAAAAAGCACTTTTCGCACTTGTGTTGGTGCAGGAAACCACTTTTGCACTTGTATTAGTGTGGAAAAAACACTTTTCGCACTTGTGTTAGTGTTGAAAAACCACTTTTCGCACTTGTGTTAGTGTTGAAAAACCACTTTTCGCACTTGTGTTGGTGCAGGAAACCACTTTTGCACTTGTATTAGTGTGGAAAAAACACTTTTTGCACTTGTGATAGTGTTGAAAAACCACTTTTCGCACTTGTGTTGGTGCAGGAAACCACTTTTGCACTTGTATTAGTGTGGAAAAAACACTTTTTGCACTTGTGATAGTGTTGAAAAACCACTTTTCGCACTTGTGTTAGTGTTGAAAAACCACTTTTCGCACTTGTGTTGGTGCAGGAAACCACTTTTGCACTTGTATTAGTGTGGAAAAAACACTTTTTGCACTTGTGATAGTGTTGAAAAACCACTTTTTGCACTTGTGTTAGTGTTGAAAAACCACTTTTCGCACTTGTGTTAGTGTTGAAAAACCACTTTTCACACTTGTGTTGGTGCAGGAAACCACTTTTGCACTTGTATTAGTGTGGAAAAAACACTTTTTGCACTTGTGATAGTGTTGAAAAACCACTTTTCGCACTTGTGTTAGTGTTGAAAAACCACTTTTCGCACTTGTGTTAGTGTTGAAAAACCACTTTTCGCACTTGTGTTGGTGCAGGAAACCACTTTTGCACTTGTATTAGTGTGGAAAAAACACTTTTTGCACTTGTGATAGTGTTGAAAAACCACTTTTCGCACTTGTGTTAGTGTTGAAAAACCACTTTTCGCACTTGTGTTATTGTTGAAAAACCACTTTTCGCACTTGTGTTGGTGCAGGAAACCACTTTTGCACTTGTATTAGTGTGGAAAAAACACTTTTTGCACTTGTGATAGTGTTGAAAAACCACTTTTCGCACTTGTGTTAGTGTTGAAAAACCACTTTTCGCACTTGTGTTGGTGCAGGAAACCACTTTTGCACTTGTATTAGTGTGGGAAAACCACTTTTCGCACTTGTGTTAGTGTTGAAAAACCACTTTTCACACTTGTGTTAGTGTTGAAAAACCACTTTTCGCACTTGTGTTGGTGCAGGAAACCACTTTTGCACTTGTATTAGTGTGGAAAAAGCACTTTTCGCACTTGTATTAGTGTGGGAAAACCACTTTTCGCACTTGTGTTAGTGTTGAAAAACCACTTTTCGCACTTGTGTTAGTGTTGAAAAACCACTTTTCGCACTTGTGTTGGTGCAGGAAACCACTTTTGCACTTGTATTAGTGTGGGAAAACCACTTTTCGCACTTGTGTTAGTGTTGAAAAACCACTTTTCGCACTTGTGTTAGTGTTGAAAAACCACTTTTCACACTTGTGTTGGTGCAGGAAACCACTTTTGCACTTGTATTAGTGTGGAAAAAACACTTTTTGCACTTGTGATAGTGTTGAAAAACCACTTTTCGCACTTGTGTTAGTGTTGAAAAACCACTTTTCGCACTTGTGTTGGTGCAGGAAACCACTTTTGCACTTGTATTAGTGTGGAAAAACCACTTTTCGCACTTGTGTTAGTGTTGAAAAACCACTTTTCGCACTTGTGTTAGTGTTGAAAAACCACTTTTCGCACTTGTGTTGGTGCAGGAAACCACTTTTGCACTTGTATTAGTGTGGAAAAAACACTTTTTGCACTTGTGATAGTGTTGAAAAACCACTTTTCGCACCTGTGTTAGTGTTGAAAAACCACTTTTCGCACTTGTGTTAGTGTTGAAAAACCACTTTTCGCACTTGTGTTGGTGCAGAAAACCACTTTTGCACTTGTATTAGTGTGGAAAAAACACTTTTTGCACTTGTGATAGTGTTGAAAAACGACTTTTCGCACTTGTGTTAGTGTTGAAAAACAACTTTTCGCACTTGTGTTAGTGTTGAAAAACCACTTTTCGCACTTGTGTTGGTGCAGGAAACCACTTTTGCACTTGTATTAGTGTGGAAAAAACACTTTTTGCACTTGTGATAGTGTTGAAAAACCACTTTTCGCACTTGTGTTAGTGTTGAAAAAGCACTTTTCGCACTTGTGTTGGTGCAGGAAACCACTTTTGCACTTGTATTAGTGTGGAAAAAACACTTTTCGCACTTGTGTTAGTGTTGAAAAACCACTTTTCGCACTTGTGTTGGTGCAGGAAACCACTTTTGCACTTGTATTAGTGTGGAAAAAACACTTTTTGCACTTGTGATCGTGTTGAAAAACCACTTTTCGCACTTGTGTTAGTGTTGAAAAAGCACTTTTCGCACTTGTGTTGGTGCAGGAAACCACTTTTGCACTTGTATTAGTGTGGAAAAAACACTTTTTGCACTTGTGTTAGTGTTGAAAAACCACTTTTCGCACTTGTGTTAGTGTTGAAAAACCACTTTTCGCACTTGTGTTGGTGCAGGAAACCACTTTTGCACTTGTATTAGTGTGGAAAAAACACTTTTTGCACTTGTGATATAGTGTTGAAAAACCACTTTTTGCACTTGTGTTAGTCTTGAAAAACCACTTTTCGCACTTGTGTTAGTGTTGAAAAACCACTTTTCACACTTGTGTTGGTGCAGGAAACCACTTTTGCACTTGTATTAGTGTGGAAAAAACACTTTTTGCACTTGTGATAGTGTTGAAAAACCACTTTTCGCACTTGTGTTAGTGTTGAAAAACCACTTTTCGCACTTGTGTTAGTGTTGAAAAACCACTTTTCGCACTTGTGTTGGTGCAGGAAACCACTTTTGCACTTGTATTAGTGTGGAAAAAACACTTTTTGCACTTGTGATAGTGTTGAAAAACCACTTTTCGCACTTGTGTTACTGTTGAAAAACCACTTTTCGCACTTGTGTTATTGTTGAAAAACCACTTTTCGCACTTGTGTTGGTGCAAAAAACCACTTTTGCACTTGTATTAGTGTGGAAAAAACACTTTTTGCACTTGTGATAGTGTTTAAAAACCACTTTTCGCACTTGTGTTAGTGTTGAAAAACCACTTTTCGCACTTGTGTTGGTGCAGGAAACCACTTTTGCACTTTTATTAGTGTGGAAAAAACACTTTTCGCACTTGTGTTAGTGTGGAAAAAACACTTTTCGCACTTGTGTTAGTGTTGAAAAACCACTTTTCGCACTTGTGTTGGTGCAGGAAACCACTTTTGCACTTGTATTAGTGTGGAAAAAACACTATTTGCACTTGTGATAGTGTTGAAAAACCACTTTTCGCACTTGTGTTAGTGTTGAAAAAGCACTTTTCGCACTTGTGTTGGTGCAGGAAACCACTTTTGCACTTGTATTAGTGTGGAAAAAACACTTTTTGCACTTGTGATAGTGTTGAAAAACCACTTTTCGCACTTGTGTTAGTGTTGAAAAACCACTTTTCGCACTTGTGTTGGTGCAGGAAACCACTTTTGCACTTGTATTAGTGTGGAAAAAAAACACTTTTTGCACTTGTGATAGTGTTGAAAAACCACTCTTTGCACTTGTGTTAGTGTTGAAAAACCACATTTCGCACTTGTGTTAGTGTTGAAAAACCACTTTTCACACTTGTGTTGGTGCAGGAAACCACTTTTGCACTTGTATTAGTGTGGAAAAAACACTTTTTGCACTTGTGATAGTGTTGAAAAACCACTTTTCGCACTTGTGTTAGTGTTGAAAAACCACTTTTCGCACTTGTGTTAGTGTTGAAAAACCACTTTTCGCACTTGTGTTGGTGCAGGAAACCACTTTTGCACTTGTATTGGTGTGGAAAAACCACTTTTCGCACTTGGGTTAGTGTTGAAAAACCACTTTTCGCACTTGTGTTAGTGTTGAAAAACCACTTTTTGCACTTGTGTTAGTGTTGAAAAACCACTTTTCGCACTTGTGTTGGTGCAGGAAACCACTTTTGCACTTGTATTAGTGTGGAAAAACCACTTTTCGCACTTGTGTTAGTGTTGAAAAACCACTTTTCGCACTTGTGTTAGTGTTGAAAAACCACTTTTCGCACTTGTGTTGGTGCAGGAAACCACTTTTGCACTTGTATTAGTGTGGAAAAAACACTTTTTGCACTTGTGATAGTGTTGAAAAACCACTTTTCGCACTTGTGTTAGTGTTGAAAAACCACTTTTCGCACTTGTGTTGGTGCAGGAAACCACTTTTGCACTTGTATTAGTGTGGAAAAACCACTTTTCGCACTTGTGTTAGTGTTGAAAAACCACTTTTCGCACTTGTGTTAGTGTTGAAAAATCACTTTTCGTACTTGTGTTGGTGCAGGAAACCACTTTTGCACTTGTATTAGTGTGGAAAAAACACTTTTTGCACTTGTGATAGTGTTGAAAAACCACTTTTCGCACTTGTGTTAGTGTTGAAAAACAACTTTTCGCACTTGTGTTAGTGTTGAAAAACCACTTTTCGCACTTGTGTTGGTGCAGGAAACCACTTTTGCACTTGTATTAGTGTGGAAAAAACACTTTTTGCACTTTTGATAGTGTTGAAAAACCACTTTTCGCACTTGTGTTAGTGTTGAAAAAGCACTTTTCGCACTTGTGTTGGTGCAGGAAACCACTTTTGCACTTGTATTAGTGTGGAAAAAACACTTTTCGCACTTGTGTTAGTGTTGAAAAACCACTTTTCGCACTTGTGTTAGTGTTGAAAAACCACTTTTCGCACTTGTGTTGGTGCAGGAAACCACTTTTGCACTTGTATTAGTGTGGAAAAAACACCTTTTGCACTTGTGATAGTGTTGAAAAACCACTTTTCGCACTTGTGTTGGTGCAGGAAACCACTTTTGCACTTGTATTAGTGTGGAAAAAACACTTTTTGCACTTGTGATAGTGTTGAAAAACCACTTTTCGCACTTGTGTTAGTGTTGAAAAACCACTTTTCGCACTTGTGTTGGTGCAGGAAACCACTTTTGCACTTGTATTAGTGTGGAAAAAACACTTTTTGCACTTGTGATAGTGTTGAAAAACCACTTTTTGCACTTGTGTTAGTGTTGAAAAACCACTTTTCGCACTTGTGTTAGTGTTGAAAAACCACTTTTCACACTTGTGTTGGTGCAGGAAACCACTTTTGCACTTGTATTAGTGTGGAAAAAACACTTTTTGCACTTGTGATAGTGTTGAAAAACCACTTTTCGCACTTGTGTTAGTGTTGAAAAACCACTTTTCGCACTTGTGTTAGTGTTGAAAAACCACTTTTCGCACTTGTGTTGGTGCAGGAAACCACTTTTGCACTTGTATTAGTGTGGAAAAAACACTTTTTGCACTTGTGATAGTGTTGAAAAACCACTTTTCGCACTTGTGTTAGTGTTGAAAAACCACTTTTCGCACTTGTGTTATTGTTGAAAAACCACTTTTCGCACTTGTGTTGGTGCAGGAAACCACTTTTGCACTTGTATTAGTGTGGAAAAAACACTTTTTGCACTTGTGATAGTGTTGAAAAACCACTTTTCGCACTTGTGTTAGTGTTGAAAAACCACTTTTCGCACTTGTGTTGGTGCAGGAAACCACTTTTGCACTTGTATTAGTGTGGGAAAACCACTTTTCGCACTTGTGTTAGTGTTGAAAAACCACTTTTCACACTTGTGTTAGTGTTGAAAAACCACTTTTCGCACTTGTGTTGGTGCAGGAAACCACTTTTGCACTTGTATTAGTGTGGAAAAAGCACTTTTCGCACTTGTATTAGTGTGGGAAAACCACTTTTCGCACTTGTGTTAGTGTTGAAAAACCACTTTTCGCACTTGTGTTAGTGTTGAAAAACCACTTTTCGCACTTGTGTTGGTGCAGGAAACCACTTTTGCACTTGTATTAGTGTGGGAAAACCACTTTTCGCACTTGTGTTAGTGTTGAAAAACCACTTTTCGCACTTGTGTTAGTGTTGAAAAACCACTTTTCGCACTTGTGTTGGTGCAGGAAACCACTTTTGCACTTGTATTAGTGTGGAAAAAACACTTTTTGCACTTGTGATAGTGTTGAAAAACCACTTTTCGCACTTGTGTTAGTGTTGAAAAACCACTTTTCGCACTTGTGTTGGTGCAGGAAACCACTTTTGCACTTGTATTAGTGTTGAAAAACCACTTTTCGCACTTGTGTTAGTGTTGAAAAACCACTTTTCGCACTTGTGTTGGTGCAGGAAACCACTTTTGCACTTGTATTAGTGTGGAAAAAACACTTTTTGCACTTGTGATAGTGTTGAAAAACCACTTTTCGCACCTGTGTTAGTGTTGAAAAACCACTTTTCGCACTTGTGTTAGTGTTGAAAAACCACTTTTCGCACTGGTGTTGGTGCAGAAAACCACTTTTGCACTTGTATTAGTGTGGAAAAAACACTTTTTGCACTTGTGATAGTGTTGAAAAACCACTTTTCGCACTTGTGTTAGTGTTGAAAAACAACTTTTCGCACTTGTGTTAGTGTTGAAAAACCACTTTTCGCACTTGTGTTGGTGCAGGAAACCACTTTTGCACTTGTATTAGTGTGGAAAAAACACTTTTTGCACTTGTGATAGTGTTGAAAAACCACTTTTCGCACTTGTGTTAGTGTTGAAAAAGCACTTTTCGCACTTGTGTTGGTGCAGGAATCCACTTTTGCACTTGTATTAGTGTGGAAAAAACACTTTTCGCACTTGTGTTAGTGTTGAAAAACCACTTTTCGCACTTGTGTTGGTGCAGGAAACCACTTTTGCACTTGTATTAGTGTGGAAAAAACACTTTTTGCACTTGTGATCGTGTTGAAAACCACTTTTCGCACTTGTGTTAGTGTTGAAAAAGCACTTTTCGCACTTGTGTTGGTGCAGGAAACCACTTTTGCACTTGTATTAGTGTGGAAAAAACACTTTTTGCACTTGTGTTAGTGTTGAAAAACCACTTTTCGCACTTGTGTTAGTGTTGAAAAACCACTTTTCGCACTTGTGTTGGTGCAGGAAACCACTTTTGCACTTGTATTAGTGTGGAAAAAACACTTTTTGCACTTGTGATAGTGTTGAAAAACCACTTTTTGCACTTGTGTTAGTCTTGAAAAACCACTTTTCGCACTTGTGTTAGTGTTGAAAAACCACTTTTCACACTTGTGTTGGTGCAGGAAACCACTTTTGCACTTGTATTAGTGTGGAAAAAACACTTTTTGCACTTGTGATAGTGTTGAAAAACCACTTTTCGCACTTGTGTTAGTGTTGAAAAACCACTTTTCGCACTTGTGTTAGTGTTGAAAAACCACTTTTCGCACTTGTGTTGGTGCAGGAAACCACTTTTGCACTTGTATTAGTGTGGAAAAAACACTTTTTGCACTTGTGATAGTGTTGAAAAACCACTTTTCGCACTTGTGTTAGTGTTGAAAAACCACTTTTCGCACTTGTGTTATTGTTGAAAAACCACTTTTCGCACTTGTGTTGGTGCAAAAAACCACTTTTGCACTTGTATTAGTGTGGAAAAAACACTTTTTGCACTTGTGATAGTGTTGAAAAACCACTTTTCGCACTTGTGTTAGTGTTGAAAAACCACTTTTCGCACTTGTGTTGGTGCAGGAAACCACTTTTGCACTTTTATTAGTGTGGAAAAAACACTTTTCGCACTTGTGTTAGTGTGGAAAAAACACTTTTCGCACTTGTGTTAGTGTTGAAAAACCACTTTTCGCACTTGTGTTGGTGCAGGAAACCACTTTTGCACTTGTATTAGTGTGGAAAAAACACTTTTTGCACTTGTGATAGTGTTGAAAAACCACTTTTCGCACTTGTGTTAGTGTTGAAAAAGCACTTTTCGCACTTGTGTTGGTGCAGGAAACCACTTTTGCACTTGTATTAGTGTGGAAAAAACACTTTTTGCACTTGTGATAGTGTTGAAAAACCACTTTTTGCACTTGTGTTAGTGTTGAAAAACCACTTTTCGCACTTGTGTTAGTGTTGAAAAACCACTTTTCACACTTGTGTTGGTGCAGGAAACCACTTTTGCACTTGTATTAGTGTGGAAAAAACACTTTTTGCACTTGTGATAGTGTTGAAAAACCACTTTTCGCACTTGTGTTAGTGTTGAAAAACCACTTTTCGCACTTGTGTTAGTGTTGAAAAACCACTTTTCGCACTTGTGTTGGTGCAGGAAACCACTTTTGCACTTGTATTAGTGTGGAAAAAACACTTTTTGCACTTGTGATAGTGTTGAAAAACCACTTTTCGCACTTGTGTTAGTGTTGAAAAACCACTTTTCGCACTTGTGTTATTGTTGAAAAACCACTTTTCGCACTTGTGTTGGTGCAGGAAACCACTTTTGCACTTGTATTAGTGTGGAAAAAACACTTTTTGCACTTGTGATAGTGTTGAAAAACCACTTTTCGCACTTGTGTTAGTGTTGAAAAACCACTTTTTGCACTTGTGTTGGTGCAGGAAACCACTTTTGCACTTGTATTAGTGTGGAAAAACCACTATTCGCACTTGTGTTAGTGTTGAAAAACCACTTTTCGCACTTGTGTTAGTGTTGAAAAACCACTTTTCGCACTTGTGTTGGTGCAGGAAACCACTTTTGCACTTGTATTAGTGTGGAAAAAACACTTTTTGCACTTGTGATAGTGTTGAAAAACCACTTCTCGCACTTGTGTTGGTGCAGGAAACCACTTTTGCACTTGTATTAGTGTGGAAAAAACACTTTTTGCACTTGTGATAGTGTTGAAAAACCACTTTTCGCACTTGTGTTAGTGTTGAAAAACCACTTTTCGCACTTGTGTTGGTGCAGGAAACCACTTTTGCACTTGTATTAGTGTGGAAAAAACACTTTTTGCACTTGTGATAGTGTTGAAAAACCACTTTTTGCACTTGTGTTAGTGTTGATAAACCACTTTTCGCACTTGTGTTAGTGTTGAAAAACCACTTTTCACACTTGTGTTGGTGCAGGAAACCACTTTTGCACTTGTATTAGTGTGGAAAAAACACTTTTTGCACTTGTGATAGTGTTGAAAAACCACTTTTCGCACTTGTGTTAGTGTTGAAAAACCACTTTTCGCACTTGTGTTAGTGTTGAAAAACCACTTTTCGCACTTGTTTTGGTGCAGGAAACCACTTTTGCACTTGTATTGGTGTGGAAAAACCACTTTTCGCACTTGGGTTAGTGTTGAAAAACCACTTTTTGCACTTGTGTTAGTGTTGAAAAACCACTTTTTGCACTTGTGTTAGTGTTGAAAAACCACTTTTGGCACTTGTGTTGGTGCAGGAAACCGCTTTTGCACTTGTATTAGTGTGGAAAAACCACTTTTCGCACTTGTGTTAGTGTTGAAAAACCACTTTTCGCACTTGTGTTAGTGTTGAAAAACCACTTTTCGCACTTGTGTTGGTGCAGGAAATCACTTTTGCACTTGTATTAGTGTGGAAAAAACACTTTTTGCACTTGTGATAGTGTTGAAAAACCACTTTTCGCACTTGTGTTAGTGTTGAAAAACCACTTTTCGCACTTGTGTTGGTGCAGGAAACCACTTTTCCACTTGTATTAGTGTGGAAAAACCACTTTTCGCACTTGTGTTAGTGTTGAAAAACCACTTTTCGCACTTGTGTTAGTGTTGAAAAACCACTTTTCGCACTTGTGTTGGTGCAGGAAACCACTTTTGCACTTGTATTAGTGTGGAAAAAACACTTTTTGCACTTGTGATAGTGTTGAAAAACCACTTTTCGCACCTGTGTTAGTGTTGAAAAACCACTTTTCGCACTTGTGTTAGTGTTGAAAAACCACTTTTCGCACTTGTGTTGGTGCAGAAAACCACTTTTGCACTTGTATTAGTGTGGAAAAAACACTTTTTGCACTTGTGATAGTGGTGAAAAACCACTTTTCGTTCTTGTGTTAGTGTTGAAAAACAACTTTTCGCACTTGTGTTAGTGTTGAAAAACCACTTTTCGCACTTGTGTTGGTGCAGGAAACCACTTTTGCACTTGTATTAGTGTGGAAAAAACACTTTTTGCACTTTTGATAGTGTTGAAAAACCACTTTTCGCACTTGTGTTAGTGTTGAAAAAGCACTTTTCGCACTTGTGTTGATGCAGGAAACCACTTTTGCACTTGTATTAGTGTGGAAAAAACACTTTTCGCACTTGTGTTAGTGTTGAAAAACCACTTTTTGCACTTGTGTTAGTGTTGAAAAACCACTTTTCGCACTGGTGTTGGTGCAGAAAACCACTTTTGCACTTGTATTAGTGTGGAAAAAACACTTTTTGCACTTGTGATAGTGTTGAAAAACCACTTTTCGCACTTGTGTTAGTGTTGAAAAACAACTTTTCGCACTTGTGTTAGTGTTGAAAAACCACTTTTCGCACTTGTGTTGGTGCAGGAAACCACTTTTGCACTTGTATTAGTGTGGAAAAAACACTTTTTGCACTTGTGATAGTGTTGAAAAACCACTTTTCGCACTTGTGTTAGTGTTGAAAAAGCACTTTTCGCACTTGTGTTGGTGCAGGAATCCACTTTTGCACTTGTATTAGTGTGGAAAAAACACTTTTCGCACTTGTGTTAGTGTTGAAAAACCACTTTTCGCACTTGTGTTGGTGCAGGAAACCACTTTTGCACTTGTATTAGTGTGGAAAAAACACTTTTTGCACTTGTGATCGTGTTGAAAACCACTTTTCGCACTTGTGTTAGTGTTGAAAAAGCACTTTTCGCACTTGTGTTGGTGCAGGAAACCACTTTTGCACTTGTATTAGTGTGGAAAAAACACTTTTTGCACTTGTGTTAGTGTTGAAAAACCACTTTTCGCACTTGTGTTAGTGTTGAAAAACCACTTTTCGCACTTGTGTTGGTGCAGGAAACCACTTTTGCACTTGTATTAGTGTGGAAAAAACACTTTTTGCACTTGTGATAGTGTTGAAAAACCACTTTTTGCACTTGTGTTAGTCTTGAAAAACCACTTTTCGCACTTGTGTTAGTGTTGAAAAACCACTTTTCACACTTGTGTTGGTGCAGGAAACCACTTTTGCACTTGTATTAGTGTGGAAAAAACACTTTTTGCACTTGTGATAGTGTTGAAAAACCACTTTTCGCACTTGTGTTAGTGTTGAAAAACCACTTTTCGCACTTGTGTTAGTGTTGAAAAACCACTTTTCGCACTTGTGTTGGTGCAGGAAACCACTTTTGCACTTGTATTAGTGTGGAAAAAACACTTTTTGCACTTGTGATAGTGTTGAAAAACCACTTTTCGCACTTGTGTTAGTGTTGAAAAACCACTTTTCGCACTTGTGTTATTGTTGAAAAACCACTTTTCGCACTTGTGTTGGTGCAAAAAACCACTTTTGCACTTGTATTAGTGTGGAAAAAACACTTTTTGCACTTGTGATAGTGTTGAAAAACCACTTTTCGCACTTGTGTTAGTGTTGAAAAACCACTTTTCGCACTTGTGTTGGTGCAGGAAACCACTTTTGCACTTTTATTAGTGTGGAAAAAACACTTTTCGCACTTGTGTTAGTGTGGAAAAAACACTTTTCGCACTTGTGTTAGTGTTGAAAAACCACTTTTCGCACTTGTGTTGGTGCAGGAAACCACTTTTGCACTTGTATTAGTGTGGAAAAAACACTTTTTGCACTTGTGATAGTGTTGAAAAACCACTTTTCGCACTTGTGTTAGTGTTGAAAAAGCACTTTTCGCACTTGTGTTGGTGCAGGAAACCACTTTTGCACTTGTATTAGTGTGGAAAAAACACTTTTTGCACTTGTGATAGTGTTGAAAAACCACTTTTTGCACTTGTGTTAGTGTTGAAAAACCACTTTTCGCACTTGTGTTAGTGTTGAAAAACCACTTTTCACACTTGTGTTGGTGCAGGAAACCACTTTTGCACTTGTATTAGTGTGGAAAAAACACTTTTTGCACTTGTGATAGTGTTGAAAAACCACTTTTCGCACTTGTGTTAGTGTTGAAAAACCACTTTTCGCACTTGTGTTAGTGTTGAAAAACCACTTTTCGCACTTGTGTTGGTGCAGGAAACCACTTTTGCACTTGTATTAGTGTGGAAAAAACACTTTTTGCACTTGTGATAGTGTTGAAAAACCACTTTTCGCACTTGTGTTAGTGTTGAAAAACCACTTTTCGCACTTGTGTTATTGTTGAAAAACCACTTTTCGCACTTGTGTTGGTGCAGGAAACCACTTTTGCACTTGTATTAGTGTGGAAAAAACACTTTTTGCACTTGTGATAGTGTTGAAAAACCACTTTTCGCACTTGTGTTAGTGTTGAAAAACCACTTTTTGCACTTGTGTTGGTGCAGGAAACCACTTTTGCACTTGTATTAGTGTGGAAAAACCACTATTCGCACTTGTGTTAGTGTTGAAAAACCACTTTTCGCACTTGTGTTAGTGTTGAAAAACCACTTTTCGCACTTGTGTTGGTGCAGGAAACCACTTTTGCACTTGTATTAGTGTGGAAAAAACACTTTTTGCACTTGTGATAGTGTTGAAAAACCACTTTTCGCACTTGTGTTGGTGCAGGAAACCACTTTTGCACTTGTATTAGTGTGGAAAAAACACTTTTTGCACTTGTGATAGTGTTGAAAAACCACTTTTCGCACTTGTGTTAGTGTTGAAAAACCACTTTTCGCACTTGTGTTGGTGCAGGAAACCACTTTTGCACTTGTATTAGTGTGGAAAAAACACTTTTTGCACTTGTGATAGTGTTGAAAAACCACTTTTTGCACTTGTGTTAGTGTTGATAAACCACTTTTCGCACTTGTGTTAGTGTTGAAAAACCACTTTTCACACTTGTGTTGGTGCAGGAAACCACTTTTGCACTTGTATTAGTGTGGAAAAAACACTTTTTGCACTTGTGATAGTGTTGAAAAACCACTTTTCGCACTTGTGTTAGTGTTGAAAAACCACTTTTCGCACTTGTGTTAGTGTTGAAAAACCACTTTTCGCACTTGTTTTGGTGCAGGAAACCACTTTTGCACTTGTATTGGTGTGGAAAAACCACTTTTCGCACTTGGGTTAGTGTTGAAAAACCACTTTTTGCACTTGTGTTAGTGTTGAAAAACCACTTTTTGCACTTGTGTTAGTGTTGAAAAACCACTTTTGGCACTTGTGTTGGTGCAGGAAACCGCTTTTGCACTTGTATTAGTGTGGAAAAACCACTTTTCGCACTTGTGTTAGTGTTGAAAAACCACTTTTCGCACTTGTGTTAGTGTTGAAAAACCACTTTTCGCACTTGTGTTGGTGCAGGAAATCACTTTTGCACTTGTATTAGTGTGGAAAAAACACTTTTTGCACTTGTGATAGTGTTGAAAAACCACTTTTCGCACTTGTGTTAGTGTTGAAAAACCACTTTTCGCACTTGTGTTGGTGCAGGAAACCACTTTTCCACTTGTATTAGTGTGGAAAAACCACTTTTCGCACTTGTGTTAGTGTTGAAAAACCACTTTTCGCACTTGTGTTAGTGTTGAAAAACCACTTTTCGCACTTGTGTTGGTGCAGGAAACCACTTTTGCACTTGTATTAGTGTGGAAAAAACACTTTTTGCACTTGTGATAGTGTTGAAAAACCACTTTTCGCACCTGTGTTAGTGTTGAAAAACCACTTTTCGCACTTGTGTTAGTGTTGAAAAACCACTTTTCGCACTTGTGTTGGTGCAGAAAACCACTTTTGCACTTGTATTAGTGTGGAAAAAACACTTTTTGCACTTGTGATAGTGGTGAAAAACCACTTTTCGTTCTTGTGTTAGTGTTGAAAAACAACTTTTCGCACTTGTGTTAGTGTTGAAAAACCACTTTTCGCACTTGTGTTGGTGCAGGAAACCACTTTTGCACTTGTATTAGTGTGGAAAAAACACTTTTTGCACTTTTGATAGTGTTGAAAAACCACTTTTCGCACTTGTGTTAGTGTTGAAAAAGCACTTTTCGCACTTGTGTTGATGCAGGAAACCACTTTTGCACTTGTATTAGTGTGGAAAAAACACTTTTCGCACTTGTGTTAGTGTTGAAAAACCACTTTTTGCACTTGTGTTAGTGTTGAAAAACCACTTTTCGCACTTGTGTTGGTGCAGGAAACCACTTTTGCACTTGTATTAGTGTGGAAAAAACACTTTTTGCACTTGTGATAGTGTTGAAAAACCACTTTTCGCACTTGTGTTGGTGCAGGAAACCACTTTTGCACTTGTATTAGTGTGGAAAAAACACTTTTTGCACTTGTGATAGTGTTGAAAAACCACTTTTCGCACTTGTGTTAGTGTTGAAAAACCACTTTTCGCACTTGTGTTGGTGCAGGAAACCACTTTTGCACTTGTATTAGTGTGGAAAAAACACTTTTTGCACTTGTGATAGTGTTGAAAAACCACTTTTTGCACTTGTGTTAGTGTTGAAAAACCACTTTTCGCACTTGTGTTAGTGTTGAAAAACCACTTTTCACACTTGTGTTGGTGCAGGAAACCACTTTTGCACTTGTATTAGTGTGGAAAAAACACTTTTTGCACTTGTGATAGTGTTGAAAAACCACTTTTCGCACTTGTGTTAGTGTTGAAAAACCACTTTTCGCACTTGTGTTAGTGTTGAAAAACCACTTTTCGCACTTGTGTTGGTGCAGGAAACCACTTTTGCACTTGTATTAGTGTGGAAAAAACACTTTTTGCACTTGTGATAGTGTTGAAAAACCACTTTTCGCACTTGTGTTAATGTTGAAAAACCACTTTTTGCACTTGTGTTAGTGTTGAAAAACCACTTTTCGCACTTGTGTTGGTGCAGGAAACCACTTTTGCACTTGTATTAGTGTGGAAAAAACACTTTTTGCACTTGTGATAGTGTTGAAAAACCACTTTTCGCACTTGTGTTAGTGTTGAAAAACCACTTTTCGCACTTGTGTTGGTGCAGGAAACCACTTTTGCACTTGTATTAGTGTGGAAAAAACACTTTTCGCACTTGTGTTAGTGTTGAAAAACCACTTTTCACACTTGTGTTAGTGTTGAAAAAC
Organism: Myxine glutinosa; assembly: GCF_964187855.1. Lineage (NCBI taxonomy): Eukaryota > Metazoa > Chordata > Myxini > Myxiniformes > Myxinidae > Myxine > Myxine glutinosa. The sequence continues at coordinate 44,724 of NW_027617965.1, read as the reverse complement.
CACTTTTCGCACTTGTGTTGGTGCAGGAAACCACTTTTGCACTTGTATTAGTGTGGAAAAAATACTTTTTGCACTTGTGATAGTGTTGAAAAACCACTTTTCGCACTTGTGTTAGTGTTGAAAAACCACTTTTCGCACTTGTGTTGGTGCAGAAAACCACTTTTGCACTTGTATTAGTGTGGAAAAAACACTTTTTGCACTTGTGATAGTGTTGAAAAACCACTTTTCGCACTTGTGTTAGTGTTGAAAAACCACTTTTCGCACTTGTGTTAGTCTTGAAAAACCACTTTTCGCACTTGTGTTGGTGCAGGAAACCTCTTTTGCACTTGTATTAGTGTGGAAGAAACACTTTTTGCACTTGTGATAGTGTTGAAAAACCACTTTTCGCACTTGTGTTAGTGTTGAAAAAGCACTTTTCACACTTGTGTTGGTGCAGGAAACCACTTTTGCACTTGTATTAGTGTGGAAAAAACACTTTTCGCACTTGTGTTAGTGTTGAAAAACCACTTTTTGCACTTGTGTTAGTGTTGAAAAACCACTTTTCGCACTTGTGTTGGTGCAGGAAACCACTTTTGCACTTGTATTAGTGTGGAAAAAACACTTTTTGCACTTGTGATAGTGTTGAAAAACCACTTTTCGCACTTGTGTTGGTGCAGGAAACCACTTTTGCACTTGTATTAGTGTGGAAAAAACACTTTTTGCACTTGTGATAGTGTTGAAAAACCACTTTTCGCACTTGTGTTAGTGTTGAAAAACCACTTTTCGCACTTGTGTTGGTGCAGGAAACCACTTTTGCACTTGTATTAGTGTGGAAAAAACACTTTTTGCACTTGTGATAGTGTTGAAAAACCACTCTTTGCACTTGTGTTAGTGTTGAAAAACCACTTTTCGCACTTGTGTTAGTGTTGAAAAACCACTTTTCACACTTGTGTTGGTGCAGGAAACCACTTTTGCACTTGTATTAGTGTGGAAAAAACACTTTTTGCACTTGTGATAGTGTTGAAAAACCACTTTTCGCACTTGTGTTAGTGTTGAAAAACCACTTTTCGCACTTGTGTTAGTGTTGAAAAACCACTTTTCGCACTTGTGTTGGTGCAGGAAACCACTTTTGCACTTGTATTGGTGTGGAAAAACCACTTTTCGCACTTGGGTTAGTGTTGAAAAACCACTTTTCGCACTTGTGTTAGTGTTGAAAAACCACTTTTTGCACTTGTGTTAGTGTTGAAAAACCACTTTTCGCACTTGTGTTGGTGCAGGAAACCACTTTTGCACTTGTATTAGTGTGGAAAAACCACTTTTCGCACTTGTGTTAGTGTTGAAAAACCACTTTTCGCACTTGTGTTAGTGTTGAAAAACCACTTTTCGCACTTGTGTTGGTGCAGGAAACCACTTTTGCACTTGTATTAGTGTGGAAAAAACACTTTTTGCACTTGTGATAGTGTTGAAAAACCACTTTTCGCACTTGTGTTAGTGTTGAAAAACCACTTTTCGCACTTGTGTTGGTGCAGGAAACCACTTTTGCACTTGTATTAGTGTGGAAAAAACACTTTTTGCACTTGTGATAGTGTTGAAAAACCACTTTTCGCACTTGTGTTAATGTTGAAAAACCACTTTTTGCACTTGTGTTAGTGTTGAAAAACCACTTTTCGCACTTGTGTTGGTGCAGGAAACCACTTTTGCACTTGTATTAGTGTGGAAAAAACACTTTTTGCACTTGTGATAGTGTTGAAAAACCACTTTTCGCACTTGTGTTAGTGTTGAAAAACCACTTTTCGCACTTGTGTTGGTGCAGGAAACCACTTTTGCACTTGTATTAGTGTGGAAAAAACACTTTTCGCACTTGTGTTAGTGTTGAAAAACCACTTTTCACACTTGTGTTAGTGTTGAAAAACCACTTTTCGCACTTGTGTTGGTGCAGGAAACCACTTTTGCACTTGTATTAGTGTGGAAAAAACACTTTTTGCACTTGTGATAGTGTTGAAAAACCACTTTTCGCACTTGTGTTAGTGTTGAAAAACCACTTTTCGCACTTGTGTTAGTGTTGAAAAACCACTTTTCGCACTTGTGTTGGTGCAGGAAACCACTTTTGCACTTGTATTAGTGTGGAAAAAACACTTTTTGCACTTGTGATAGTGTTGAAAAACCACTTTTCGCACTTGTGTTAATGTTGAAAAACCACTTTTTGCACTTGTGTTAGTGTTGAAAAACCACTTTTCGCACTTGTGTTGGTGCAGGAAACCACTTTTGCACTTGTATTAGTGTGGAAAAAACACTTTTTGCACTTGTGATAGTGTTGAAAAACCACTTTTCGCACTTGTGTTAGTGTTGAAAAACCACTTTTCGCACTTGTGTTGGTGCAGGAAACCACTTTTGCACTTGTATTAGTGTGGAAAAAACACTTTTCGCACTTGTGTTAGTGTTGAAAAACCACTTTTCACACTTGTGTTAGTGTTGAAAAACCACTTTTCGCACTTGTGTTGGTGCAGGAAACCACTTTTGCACTTGTATTAGTGTGGAAAAAATACTTTTTGCACTTGTGATAGTGTTGAAAAACCACTTTTCGCACTTGTGTTAGTGTTGAAAAACCACTTTTCGCACTTGTGTTGGTGCAGAAAACCACTTTTGCACTTGTATTAGTGTGGAAAAAACACTTTTTGCACTTGTGATAGTGTTGAAAAACCACTTTTCGCACTTGTGTTAGTGTTGAAAAACCACTTTTCGCACTTGTGTTAGTCTTGAAAAACCACTTTTCGCACTTGTGTTGGTGCAGGAAACCTCTTTTGCACTTGTATTAGTGTGGAAGAAACACTTTTTGCACTTGTGATAGTGTTGAAAAACCACTTTTCGCACTTGTGTTAGTGTTGAAAAAGCACTTTTCACACTTGTGTTGGTGCAGGAAACCACTTTTGCACTTGTATTAGTGTGGAAAAAACACTTTTCGCACTTGTGTTAGTGTTGAAAAACCACTTTTTGCACTTGTGTTAGTGTTGAAAAACCACTTTTCGCACTTGTGTTGGTGCAGGAAACCACTTTTGCACTTGTATTAGTGTGGAAAAAACACTTTTTGCACTTGTGATAGTGTTGAAAAACCACTTTTCGCACTTGTGTTGGTGCAGGAAACCACTTTTGCACTTGTATTAGTGTGGAAAAAACACTTTTTGCACTTGTGATAGTGTTGAAAAACCACTTTTCGCACTTGTGTTAGTGTTGAAAAACCACTTTTCGCACTTGTGTTGGTGCAGGAAACCACTTTTGCACTTGTATTAGTGTGGAAAAAACACTTTTTGCACTTGTGATAGTGTTGAAAAACCACTCTTTGCACTTGTGTTAGTGTTGAAAAACCACTTTTCGCACTTGTGTTAGTGTTGAAAAACCACTTTTCACACTTGTGTTGGTGCAGGAAACCACTTTTGCACTTGTATTAGTGTGGAAAAAACACTTTTTGCACTTGTGATAGTGTTGAAAAACCACTTTTCGCACTTGTGTTAGTGTTGAAAAACCACTTTTCGCACTTGTGTTAGTGTTGAAAAACCACTTTTCGCACTTGTGTTGGTGCAGGAAACCACTTTTGCACTTGTATTGGTGTGGAAAAACCACTTTTCGCACTTGGGTTAGTGTTGAAAAACCACTTTTCGCACTTGTGTTAGTGTTGAAAAACCACTTTTTGCACTTGTGTTAGTGTTGAAAAACCACTTTTCGCACTTGTGTTGGTGCAGGAAACCACTTTTGCACTTGTATTAGTGTGGAAAAACCACTTTTCGCACTTGTGTTAGTGTTGAAAAACCACTTTTCGCACTTGTGTTAGTGTTGAAAAACCACTTTTCGCACTTGTGTTGGTGCAGGAAACCACTTTTGCACTTGTATTAGTGTGGAAAAAACACTTTTTGCACTTGTGATAGTGTTGAAAAACCACTTTTCGCACTTGTGTTAGTGTTGAAAAACCACTTGTCGCACTTGTGTTGGTGCAGGAAACCACTTTTGCACTTGTATTAGTGTGGAAAAAATACTTTTTGCACTTGTGATAGTGTTGAAAAACCACTTTTCGCACTTGTGTTAGTGTTGAAAAACCACTTTTCGCACTTGTGTTGGTGCAGAAAACCACTTTTGCACTTGTATTAGTGTGGAAAAAACACTTTTTGCACTTGTGATAGTGTTGAAAAACCACTTTTCGCACTTGTGTTAGTGTTGAAAAACCACTTTTCGCACTTGTGTTAGTCTTGAAAAACCACTTTTCGCACTTGTGTTGGTGCAGGAAACCTCTTTTGCACTTGTATTAGTGTGGAAGAAACACTTTTTGCACTTGTGATAGTGTTGAAAAACCACTTTTCGCACTTGTGTTAGTGTTGAAAAAGCACTTTTCACACTTGTGTTGGTGCAGGAAACCACTTTTGCACTTGTATTAGTGTGGAAAAAACACTTTTCGCACTTGTGTTAGTGTTGAAAAACCACTTTTTGCACTTGTGTTAGTGTTGAAAAACCACTTTTCGCACTTGTGTTGGTGCAGGAAACCACTTTTGCACTTGTATTAGTGTGGAAAAAACACTTTTTGCACTTGTGATAGTGTTGAAAAACCACTTTTCGCACTTGTGTTGGTGCAGGAAACCACTTTTGCACTTGTATTAGTGTGGAAAAAACACTTTTTGCACTTGTGATAGTGTTGAAAAACCACTTTTCGCACTTGTGTTAGTGTTGAAAAAACACTTTTCGCACTTGTGTTGGTGCAGGAAACCACTTTTGCACTTGTATTAGTGTGGAAAAAACACTTTTTGCACTTGCGATAGTGTTGAAAAACCACTCTTTGCACTTGTGTTAGTGTTGAAAAACCACTTTTCGCACTTGTGTTAGTGTTGAAAAACCACTTTTCACACTTGTGTTGGTGCAGGAAACCACTTTTGCACTTGTATTAGTGTGGAAAAAACACTTTTTGCACTTGTGATAGTGTTGAAAAACCACTTTTCGCACTTGTGTTAGTGTTGAAAAACCACTTTTCGCACTTGTGTTAGTGTTGAAAAACCACTTTTCGCACTTGTGTTGGTGCAGGAAACCACTTTTGCACTTGTATTGGTGTGGAAAAACCACTTTTCGCACTTGGGTTAGTGTTGAAAAACCACTTTTCGCACTTGTGTTAGTGTTGAAAAACCACTTTTTGCACTTGTGTTAGTGTTGAAAAACCACTTTTCGCACTTGTGTTGGTGCAGGAAACCACTTTTGCACTTGTATTAGTGTGGGAAAACCACTTTTCGCACTTGTGTTAGTGTTGAAAAACCACTTTTCGCACTTGTGTTAGTGTTGAAAAACCACTTTTCGCACTTGTGTTGGTGCAGGAAACCACTTTTGCACTTGTATTAGTGTGGAAAAAACACTTTTTGCACTTGTGATAGTGTTGAAAAACCACTTTTCGCACCTGTGTTAGTGTTGCAAAACCACTTTTCGCACTTGTGTTAGTGTTGAAAAACCACTTTTCGCACTTGTGTTGGTGCAGAAAACCACTTTTGCACTTGTACTAGTGTGGAAAAAACACTTTTTGCACTTGTGATAGTGTTGAAAAACCACTTTTCGCACTTGTGTTAGTGTTGAAAAAGGACTTTTCGCACTTGTGTTGGTGCAGGAAACCACTTTTGCACTTGTATTAGTGTGGAAAAAACACTTTTCGCACTTGTGCTAGTGTTGAAAAACCACTTTTCGCACTTGTGTTAGTGTTGAAAAACCACTTTTCGCACTTGTGTTGGTGCAGGAAACTACTTTTGCACTTGTATTAGTGTGGAAAAAACACTTTTGCACTTGTGATAGTGTTGAAAAACCACTTTTCGCACTTGTGTTGGTGCAGGAAACCACTTTTGCACTTGTATTAGTGTGGAAAAAACACTTTTTGCACTTGTGATAGTGTTGAAAAACCACTTTTCGCACTTGTGTTAATGTAGAAAAACCACTTTTCGCACTTGTGTTGGTGCAGGAAACCACTTTTGCACTTGTATTAGTGTGGAAAAAACACTTTTTGCACTTGTGATAGTGTTGAAAAACCACTTTTCGCACTTGTGTTAGTGTTGAAAAACCACTTTTCGCACTTGTGTTATTGTTGAAAAACCACTTTTCGCACTTGTGTTGGTGCAGGAAACCACTTTTGCACTTGTATTAGTGTGGAAAAAACACTTTTTGCACTTGTGATAGTGTTGAAAAACCACTTTTCGCACTTGTGTTAGTGTTGAAAAACCACTTTTCGCACTTGTGTTGGTGCAGGAAACCACTTTTGCACTTGTATTAGTGTGGAAAAAACACTTTTTGCACTTGTGATAGTGTTGAAAAACCACTTTTCGCACTTGTGTTAGTGTTGAAAAACCACTTTTCGCACTTGTGTTATTGTTGAAAAACCACTTTTCGCACTTGTGTTGGTGCAGGAAACCACTTTTGCACTTGTATTAGTGTGGAAAAAACACTTTTTGCACTTGTGATAGTGTTGAAAAACCACTTTTCGCACTTGTGTTAGTGTTGAAAAACCACTTTTCGCACTTGTGTTGGTGCAGGAAACCACTTTTGCACTTGTATTAGTGTGGAAAAAACACTTTTTGCACTTGTGATAGTGTTGAAAAACCACTTTTTGCACTTGTGTTAGTGTTGAAAAACCACTTTTCGCACTTGTGTTAGTGTTGAAAAACCACTTTTCACACTTGTGTTGGTGCAGGAAACCACTTTTGCACTTGTATTAGTGTGGAAAAAACACTTTTTGCACTTGTGATAGTGTTGAAAAACCACTTTTCGCACTTGTGTTAGTGTTGAAAAACCACTTTTCGCACTTGTGTTAGTGTTGAAAAACCACTTTTCGCACTTGTGTTGGTGCAGGAAACCACTTTTGCACTTGTATTGGTGTGGAAAAAACCACTTTTCGCACCTGTGTTAGTGTTGAAAAACCACTTTTCGCACTTGTGTTGGTGCAGGAAACCACTTTTGCACTTGTATTAGTGTGGAAAAACCACTTTTCGAACTTGTGTTAGTGTTGAAAAACCACTTTTCGCACTTGTGTTGGTGCAGGAAACCACTTTTGCACTTGTATTAGTGTGGAAAAAACACTTTTTGCACTTGTGATAGTGTTGAAAAACCACTTTTCGCACTTGTGTTAGTGTTGAAAAACCACTTTTCGCACTTGTGTTGGTGCAGGAAACCACTTTTGCACTTGTATTAGTGTGGAAAAACCACTTTTCGCACTTGTGTTAGTGTTGAAAAACCACTTTTCGCACTTGTGTTAGTGTTGAAAAACCACTTTTCGCACTTGTGTTGGTGCAGGAAACCACTTTTGCACTTGTATTAGTGTGGAAAAAACACTTTTTGCACTTGTGATAGTGTTGAAAAACCACTTTTCGCACTTGTGTTAGTGTTGAAAAACCACTTTTCGCACTTGTGTTGGTGCAGGAAACCACTTTTGCACTTGTATTAGTGTGGAAAAACCACTTTTCGCACTTGTGTTAGTGTTGAAAAACCACTTTTCGCACTTGTGTTAGTGTTGAAAAACCACTTTTCGTACTTGTGTTGGTGCAGGAAACCACTTTTGCACTTGTATTAGTGTGGAAAAAACACTTTTTGCACTTGTGATAGTGTTGAAAAACCACTTTTCGCACCTGTGTTGGTGCAGGAAACCACTTTTGCACTTGTATTAGTGTGGAAAAAACACTTTTTGCACTTGTGATAGTGTTGAAAAACCACTTTTCGCACTTGTGTTAGTGTTGAAAAACCACTTTTCGCACTTGTGTTGGTGCAGGAAACCACTTTTGCACTTGTATTAGTGTGGAAAAAACACTTTTTGCACTTGTGATAGTGTTGAAAAACCACTTTTTGCACTTGTGTTAGTGTTGAAAAACCACTTTTCGCACTTGTGTTAGTGTTGAAAAACCACTTTTCACACTTGTGTTGGTGCAGGAAACCACTTTTGCACTTGTATTAGTGTGGAAAAAACACTTTTTGCACTTGTGATAGTGTTGAAAAACCACTTTTCGCACTTGTGTTAGTGTTGAAAAACCACTTTTCGCACTTGTGTTAGTGTTGAAAAACCACTTTTCGCACTTGTGTTGGTGCAGGAAACCACTTTTGCACTTGTATTGGTGCGGAAAAACCACTTTTCGCACTTGGGTTAGTGTTGAAAAACCACTTTTCGCACTTGTGTTAGTGTTGAAAAACCACTTTTTGCACTTGTGTTAGTGTTGAAAAACCACTTTTCGCACTTGTGTTGGTGCAGGAAACCACTTTTGCACTTGTATTAGTGTGGAAAAACCACTTTTCGCACTTGTGTTAGTGTTGAAAAACCACTTTTCGCACTTGTGTTAGTGTTGAAAAACCACTTTTCGCACTTGTGTTGGTGCAGGAAACCACTTTTGCACTTGTATTAGTGTGGAAAAAACACTTTTTGCACTTGTGATAGTGTTGAAAAACCACTTTTCGCACTTGTGTTAGTGTTGAAAAACCACTTTTCGCACTTGTGTTGGTGCAGGAAACCACTTTTGCACTTGTATTAGTGTGGAAAAACCACTTTTCGCACTTGTGTTAGTGTTGAAAAACCACTTTTCGCACTTGTGTTAGTGTTTAAAATCACTTTTCGTACTTGTGTTGGTGCAGGAAACCACTTTTGCACTTGTATTAGTGTGGAAAAAACACTTTTTGCACTTGTGATAGTGTTGAAAAACCACTTTTCGCACCTGTGTTAGTGTTGAAAAACCACTTTTCGCACTTGTGTTAGTGTTGAAAAACCACTTTTCGCACTTGTGTTGGTGCAGAAAACCACTTTTGCACTTGTACTAGTGTGGAAAAAACACTTTTTGCACTTGTGATAGTGTTGAAAAACCACTTTTCGCACTTGTGTTAGTGTTGAAAAAGGACTTTTCGCACTTGTGTTGGTGCAGGAAACCACTTTTGCACTTGTATTAGTGTGGAAAAAACACTTTTCGCACTTGTGCTAGTGTTGAAAAACCACTTTTCGCACTTGTGTTAGTGTTGAAAAACCACTTTTCGCACTTGTGTTGGTGCAGGAAACTACTTTTGCACTTGTATTAGTGTGGAAAAAACACTTTTGCACTTGTGATAGTGTTGAAAAACCACTTTTCGCACTTGTGTTGGTGCAGGAAACCACTTTTGCACTTGTATTAGTGTGGAAAAAACACTTTTTGCACTTGTGATAGTGTTGAAAAACCACTTTTCGCACTTGTGTTAGTGTAGAAAAACCACTTTTCGCACTTGTGTTGGTGCAGGAAACCACTTTTGCACTTGTATTAGTGTGGAAAAACCACTTTTCGCACTTGTGTTAGTGTTGAAAAACCACTTTTCGCACTTGTGTTAGTGTTGAAAAACCACTTTTCGGACTTGTGTTGGTGCAGGAAACCACTTTTGCACTTGTATTAGTGTGGAAAAAACACTTTTTGCACTTGTGATAGTGTTGAAAAACCACTTTTCGCACTTGTGTTGGTGCAGGAAACCACTTTTGCACTTGTATTAGTGTGGAAAAAACACTTTTTGCACTTGTGATAGTGTTGAAAAACCACTTTTCGCACTTGTGTTAGTGTTGAAAAACCACTTTTCGCACTTGTGTTGGTGCAGGAAACCACTTTTGCACTTGTATTAGTGTGGAAAAAACACTTTTTGCACTTGTGATAGTGTTGAAAAACCACTTTTTGCACTTGTGTTAGTGTTGAAAAACCACTTTTCGCACTTGTGTTAGTGTTGAAAAACCACTTTTCACACTTGTGTTGGTGCAGGAAACCACTTTTGCACTTGTATTAGTGTGGAAAAAACACTTTTTGCACTTGTGATAGTGTTGAAAAACCACTTTTCGCACTTGTGTTAGTGTTGAAAAACCACTTTTCGCACTTGTGTTAGTGTTGAAAAACCACTTTTCGCACTTGTGTTGGTGCAGGAAACCACTTTTGCACTTGTATTGGTGTGGAAAAACCACTTTTCGCACCTGTGTTAGTGTTGAAAAACCACTTTTCGCACTTGTGTTGGTGCAGGAAACCACTTTTGCACTTGTATTAGTGTGGAAAAACCACTTTTCGCACTTGTGTTAGTGTTGAAAAACCACTTTTCGCACTTGTGTTGGTGCAGGAAACCACTTTTGCACTTGTATTAGTGTGGAAAAAACACTTTTTGCACTTGTGATAGTGTTGAAAAACCACTTTTCGCACTTGTGTTAGTGTTGAAAAACCACTTTTCGCACTTGTGTTGGTGCAGGAAACCACTTTTGCACTTGTATTAGTGTGGAAAAACCACTTTTCGCACTTGTGTTAGTGTTGAAAAACCACTTTTCGCACTTGTGTTAGTGTTGAAAAACCACTTTTCGCACTTGTGTTGGTGCAGGAAACCACTTTTGCACTTGTATTAGTGTGGAAAAAACACTTTTTGCACTTGTGATAGTGTTGAAAAACCACTTTTCGCACTTGTGTTGGTGCAGGAAACCACTTTTGCACTTGTATTAGTGTGGAAAAAACACTTTTTGCACTTGTGATAGTGTTGAAAAACCACTTTTCGCACTTGTGTTAGTGTTGAAAAACCACTTTTCGCACTTGTGTTGGTGCAGGAAACCACTTTTGCACTTGTATTAGTGTGGAAAAAACACTTTTTGCACTTGTGATAGTGTTGAAAAACCACTTTTTGCACTTGTGTTAGTGTTGAAAAACCACTTTTCGCACTTGTGTTAGTGTTGAAAAACCACTTTTCACACTTGTGTTGGTGCAGGAAACCACTTTTGCACTTGTATTAGTGTGGAAAAAACACTTTTTGCACTTGTGATAGTGTTGAAAAACCACTTTTCGCACTTGTGTTAGTGTTGAAAAACCACTTTTCGCACTTGTGTTAGTGTTGAAAAACCACTTTTCGCACTTGTGTTGGTGCAGGAAACCACTTTTGCACTTGTATTGGTGTGGAAAAACCACTTTTCGCACCTGTGTTAGTGTTGAAAAACCACTTTTCGCACTTGTGTTGGTGCAGGAAACCACTTTTGCACTTGTATTAGTGTGGAAAAACCACTTTTCGCACTTGTGTTAGTGTTGAAAAACCACTTTTCGCACTTGTGTTGGTGCAGGAAACCACTTTTGCACTTGTATTAGTGTGGAAAAAACACTTTTTGCACTTGTGATAGTGTTGAAAAACCACTTTTCGCACTTGTGTTAGTGTTGAAAAACCACTTTTCGCACTTGTGTTGGTGCAGGAAACCACTTTTGCACTTGTATTAGTGTGGAAAAACCACTTTTCGCACTTGTGTTAGTGTTGAAAAACCACTTTTCGCACTTGTGTTAGTGTTGAAAAACCACTTTTCGCACTTGTGTTGGTGCAGGAAACCACTTTTGCACTTGTATTAGTGTGGAAAAAACACTTTTTGCACTTGTGATAGTGTTGAAAAACCACTTTTCGCACTTGTGTTAGTGTTGAAAAACCACTTTTCGCACTTGTGTTGGTGCAGGAAACCACTTTTGCACTTGTATTAGTGTGGAAAAACCACTTTTCGCACTTGTGTTAGTGTTGAAAAACCACTTTTCGCACTTGTGTTAGTGTTGAAAAACCACTTTTCGTACTTGTGTTGGTGCAGGAAACCACTTTTGCACTTGTATTAGTGTGGAAAAAACACTTTTTGCACTTGTGATAGTGTTGAAAAACCACTTTTCGCACCTGTGTTGGTGCAGGAAACCACTTTTGCACTTGTATTAGTGTGGAAAAAACACTTTTTGCACTTGTGATAGTGTTGAAAAACCACTTTTCGCACTTGTGTTAGTGTTGAAAAACCACTTTTCGCACTTGTGTTGGTGCAGGAAACCACTTTTGCACTTGTATTAGTGTGGAAAAAACACTTTTTGCACTTGTGATAGTGTTGAAAAACCACTTTTTGCACTTGTGTTAGTGTTGAAAAACCACTTTTCGCACTTGTGTTAGTGTTGAAAAACCACTTTTCACACTTGTGTTGGTGCAGGAAACCACTTTTGCACTTGTATTAGTGTGGAAAAAACACTTTTTGCACTTGTGATAGTGTTGAAAAACCACTTTTCGCACTTGTGTTAGTGTTGAAAAACCACTTTTCGCACTTGTGTTAGTGTTGAAAAACCACTTTTCGCACTTGTGTTGGTGCAGGAAACCACTTTTGCACTTGTATTGGTGCGGAAAAACCACTTTTCGCACTTGGGTTAGTGTTGAAAAACCACTTTTCGCACTTGTGTTAGTGTTGAAAAACCACTTTTTGCACTTGTGTTAGTGTTGAAAAACCACTTTTCGCACTTGTGTTGGTGCAGGAAACCACTTTTGCACTTGTATTAGTGTGGAAAAACCACTTTTCGCACTTGTGTTAGTGTTGAAAAACCACTTTTCGCACTTGTGTTAGTGTTGAAAAACCACTTTTCGCACTTGTGTTGGTGCAGGAAACCACTTTTGCACTTGTATTAGTGTGGAAAAAACACTTTTTGCACTTGTGATAGTGTTGAAAAACCACTTTTCGCACTTGTGTTAGTGTTGAAAAACCACTTTTCGCACTTGTGTTGGTGCAGGAAACCACTTTTGCACTTGTATTAGTGTGGAAAAACCACTTTTCGCACTTGTGTTAGTGTTGAAAAACCACTTTTCGCACTTGTGTTAGTGTTTAAAATCACTTTTCGTACTTGTGTTGGTGCAGGAAACCACTTTTGCACTTGTATTAGTGTGGAAAAAACACTTTTTGCACTTGTGATAGTGTTGAAAAACCACTTTTCGCACCTGTGTTAGTGTTGAAAAACCACTTTTCGCACTTGTGTTAGTGTTGAAAAACCACTTTTCGCACTTGTGTTGGTGCAGAAAACCACTTTTGCACTTGTACTAGTGTGGAAAAAACACTTTTTGCACTTGTGATAGTGTTGAAAAACCACTTTTCGCACTTGTGTTAGTGTTGAAAAAGGACTTTTCGCACTTGTGTTGGTGCAGGAAACCACTTTTGCACTTGTATTAGTGTGGAAAAAACACTTTTCGCACTTGTGCTAGTGTTGAAAAACCACTTTTCGCACTTGTGTTAGTGTTGAAAAACCACTTTTCGCACTTGTGTTGGTGCAGGAAACTACTTTTGCACTTGTATTAGTGTGGAAAAAACACTTTTGCACTTGTGATAGTGTTGAAAAACCACTTTTCGCACTTGTGTTGGTGCAGGAAACCACTTTTGCACTTGTATTAGTGTGGAAAAAACACTTTTTGCACTTGTGATAGTGTTGAAAAACCACTTTTCGCACTTGTGTTAGTGTAGAAAAACCACTTTTCGCACTTGTGTTGGTGCAGGAAACCACTTTTGCACTTGTATTATTGTGGAAAAACCACTTTTCGCACTTGTGTTAGTGTTGAAAAACCACTTTTCGCACTTGTGTTAGTGTTGAAAAACCACTTTTCGTACTTGTGTTGGTGCAGGAAACCACTTTTGCACTTGTATTAGTGTGGAAAAAACACTTTTTGCACTTGTGATAGTGTTGAAAAACCACTTTTCGCACTTGTGTTGGTGCAGGAAACCACTTTTGCACTTGTATTAGTGTGGAAAAAACACTTTTTGCACTTGTGATAGTGTTGAAAAACCACTTTTCGCACTTGTGTTAGTGTTGAAAAACCACTTTTCGCACTTGTGTTGGTGCAGGAAACCATTTTTGCACTTGTATTAGTGTGGAAAAACCACTTTTCGCACTTGGGTTAGTGTTGAAAAACGACTTTTCGCACTTGTGTTAGTGTTGAAAAACCACTTTTTGCACTTGTGTTAGTGTTGAAAAACCACTTTTCGCACTTGTGTTGGTGCAGAAAACCACTTTTGCACTTGTATTAGTGTGGAAAAAACACTTTTTGCACTTGTGATAGTGTTGAAAAACCACTTTTCGCACTTGTGTTAGTGTTGAAAAACCACTTTTCGCACTTGTGTTAGTCTTGAAAAACCACTTTTCGCACTTGTGTTGGTGCAGGAAACCTCTTTTGCACTTGTATTAGTGTGGAAGAAACACTTTTTGCACTTGTGATAGTGTTGAAAAACCACTTTTCGCACTTGTGTTAGTGTTGAAAAAGCACTTTTCACACTTGTGTTGGTGCAGGAAACCACTTTTGCACTTGTATTAGTGTGGAAAAAACACTTTTCGCACTTGTGTTAGTGTTGAAAAACCACTTTTTGCACTTGTGTTAGTGTTGAAAAACCACTTTTCGCACTTGTGTTGGTGCAGGAAACCACTTTTGCACTTGTATTAGTGTGGAAAAAACACTTTTTGCACTTGTGATAGTGTTGAAAAACCACTTTTCGCACTTGTGTTGGTGCAGGAAACCACTTTTGCACTTGTATTAGTGTGGAAAAAACACTTTTTGCACTTGTGATAGTGTTGAAAAACCACTTTTCGCACTTGTGTTAGTGTTGAAAAAACACTTTTCGCACTTGTGTTGGTGCAGGAAACCACTTTTGCACTTGTATTAGTGTGGAAAAAACACTTTTTGCACTTGCGATAGTGTTGAAAAACCACTCTTTGCACTTGTGTTAGTGTTGAAAAACCACTTTTCGCACTTGTGTTAGTGTTGAAAAACCACTTTTCACACTTGTGTTGGTGCAGGAAACCACTTTTGCACTTGTATTAGTGTGGAAAAAACACTTTTTGCACTTGTGATAGTGTTGAAAAACCACTTTTCGCACTTGTGTTAGTGTTGAAAAACCACTTTTCGCACTTGTGTTAGTGTTGAAAAACCACTTTTCGCACTTGTGTTGGTGCAGGAAACCACTTTTGCACTTGTATTGGTGTGGAAAAACCACTTTTCGCACTTGGGTTAGTGTTGAAAAACCACTTTTCGCACTTGTGTTAGTGTTGAAAAACCACTTTTTGCACTTGTGTTAGTGTTGAAAAACCACTTTTCGCACTTGTGTTGGTGCAGGAAACCACTTTTGCACTTGTATTAGTGTGGGAAAACCACTTTTCGCACTTGTGTTAGTGTTGAAAAACCACTTTTCGCACTTGTGTTAGTGTTGAAAAACCACTTTTCGCACTTGTGTTGGTGCAGGAAACCACTTTTGCACTTGTATTAGTGTGGAAAAAACACTTTTTGCACTTGTGATAGTGTTGAAAAACCACTTTTCGCACCTGTGTTAGTGTTGCAAAACCACTTTTCGCACTTGTGTTAGTGTTGAAAAACCACTTTTCGCACTTGTGTTGGTGCAGAAAACCACTTTTGCACTTGTACTAGTGTGGAAAAAACACTTTTTGCACTTGTGATAGTGTTGAAAAACCACTTTTCGCACTTGTGTTAGTGTTGAAAAAGGACTTTTCGCACTTGTGTTGGTGCAGGAAACCACTTTTGCACTTGTATTAGTGTGGAAAAAACACTTTTCGCACTTGTGCTAGTGTTGAAAAACCACTTTTCGCACTTGTGTTAGTGTTGAAAAACCACTTTTCGCACTTGTGTTGGTGCAGGAAACTACTTTTGCACTTGTATTAGTGTGGAAAAAACACTTTTGCACTTGTGATAGTGTTGAAAAACCACTTTTCGCACTTGTGTTGGTGCAGGAAACCACTTTTGCACTTGTATTAGTGTGGAAAAAACACTTTTTGCACTTGTGATAGTGTTGAAAAACCACTTTTCGCACTTGTGTTAATGTAGAAAAACCACTTTTCGCACTTGTGTTGGTGCAGGAAACCACTTTTGCACTTGTATTAGTGTGGAAAAACCACTTTTCGCACTTGTGTTAGTGTTGAAAAACCACTTTTCGCACTTGTGTTAGTGTTGAAAAACCACTTTTCGTACTTGTGTTGGTGCAGGAAACCACTTTTGCACTTGTATTAGTGTGGAAAAAACACTTTTTGCACTTGTGATAGTGTTGAAAAACCACTTTTCGCACTTGTGTTGGTGCAGGAAACCACTTTTGCACTTGTATTAGTGTGGAAAAAACACTTTTTGCACTTGTGATAGTGTTGAAAAACCACTTTTCGCACTTGTGTTAGTGTTGAAAAACCACTTTTCGCACTTGTGTTGGTGCAGGAAACCACTTTTGCACTTGTATTAGTGTGGAAAAAACACTTTTTGCACTTGTGATAGTGTTGAAAAACCACTTTTCGCACTTGTGTTGGTGCAGGAAACCACTTTTGCACTTGTATTAGTGTGGAAAAAACACTTTTTGCACTTGTGATAGTGTTGAAAAACCACTTTTCGCACTTGTGTTAGTGTTGAAAAAACACTTTTCGCACTTGTGTTGGTGCAGGAAACCACTTTTGCACTTGTATTAGTGTGGAAAAAACACTTTTTGCACTTGCGATAGTGTTGAAAAACCACTCTTTGCACTTGTGTTAGTGTTGAAAAACCACTTTTCGCACTTGTGTTAGTGTTGAAAAACCACTTTTCACACTTGTGTTGGTGCAGGAAACCACTTTTGCACTTGTATTAGTGTGGAAAAAACACTTTTTGCACTTGTGATAGTGTTGAAAAACCACTTTTCGCACTTGTGTTAGTGTTGAAAAACCACTTTTCGCACTTGTGTTAGTGTTGAAAAACCACTTTTCGCACTTGTGTTGGTGCAGGAAACCACTTTTGCACTTGTATTGGTGTGGAAAAACCACTTTTCGCACTTGGGTTAGTGTTGAAAAACCACTTTTCGCACTTGTGTTAGTGTTGAAAAACCACTTTTTGCACTTGTGTTAGTGTTGAAAAACCACTTTTCGCACTTGTGTTGGTGCAGGAAACCACTTTTGCACTTGTATTAGTGTGGGAAAACCACTTTTCGCACTTGTGTTAGTGTTGAAAAACCACTTTTCGCACTTGTGTTAGTGTTGAAAAACCACTTTTCGCACTTGTGTTGGTGCAGGAAACCACTTTTGCACTTGTATTAGTGTGGAAAAAACACTTTTTGCAATTGTGATAGTGTTGAAAAACCACTTTTCGCACCTGTGTTAGTGTTGCAAAACCACTTTTCGCACTTGTGTTAGTGTTGAAAAACCACTTTTCGCACTTGTGTTGGTGCAGAAAACCACTTTTGCACTTGTACTAGTGTGGAAAAAACACTTTTTGCACTTGTGATAGTGTTGAAAAACCACTTTTCGCACTTGTGTTAGTGTTGAAAAAGGACTTTTCGCACTTGTGTTGGTGCAGGAAACCACTTTTGCACTTGTATTAGTGTGGAAAAAACACTTTTCGCACTTGTGCTAGTGTTGAAAAACCACTTTTCGCACTTGTGTTAGTGTTGAAAAACCACTTTTCGCACTTGTGTTGGTGCAGGAAACTACTTTTGCACTTGTATTAGTGTGGAAAAAACACTTTTGCACTTGTGATAGTGTTGAAAAACCACTTTTCGCACTTGTGTTGGTGCAGGAAACCACTTTTGCACTTGTATTAGTGTGGAAAAAACACTTTTTGCACTTGTGATAGTGTTGAAAAACCACTTTTCGCACTTGTGTTAATGTAGAAAAACCACTTTTCGCACTTGTGTTGGTGCAGGAAACCACTTTTGCACTTGTATTAGTGTGGAAAAACCACTTTTCGCACTTGTGTTAGTGTTGAAAAACCACTTTTCGCACTTGTGTTAGTGTTGAAAAACCACTTTTCGTACTTGTGTTGGTGCAGGAAACCACTTTTGCACTTGTATTAGTGTGGAAAAAACACTTTTTGCACTTGTGATAGTGTTGAAAAACCACTTTTCGCACTTGTGTTGGTGCAGGAAACCACTTTTGCACTTGTATTAGTGTGGAAAAAACACTTTTTGCACTTGTGATAGTGTTGAAAAACCACTTTTCGCACTTGTGTTAGTGTTGAAAAACCACTTTTCGCACTTGTGTTGGTGCAGGAAACCACTTTTGCACTTGTATTAGTGTGGAAAAAACACTTTTTGCACTTGTGATAGTGTTGAAAAACCACTTTTTGCACTTGTGTTAGTGTTGAAAAACCACTTTTCGCACTTGTGTTAGTGTTGAAAAACCACTTTTCACACTTGTGTTGGTGCAGGAAACCACTTTTGCACTTGTATTAGTGTGGAAAAAACACTTTTTGCACTTGTGATAGTGTTGAAAAACCACTTTTCGCACTTGTGTTAGTGTTGAAAAACCACTTTTCGCACTTGTGTTAGTGTTGAAAAACCACTTTTCGCACTTGTGTTGGTGCAGGAAACCACTTTTGCACTTGTATTGGTGTGGAAAAACCACTTTTCGCACCTGTGTTAGTGTTGAAAAACCACTTTTCGCACTTGTGTTGGTGCAGGAAACCACTTTTGCACTTGTATTAGTGTGGAAAAACCACTTTTCGCACTTGTGTTAGTGTTGAAAAACCACTTTTCGCACTTGTGTTGGTGCAGGAAACCACTTTTGCACTTGTATTAGTGTGGAAAAAACACTTTTTGCACTTGTGATAGTGTTGAAAAACCACTTTTCGCACTTGTGTTAGTGTTGAAAAACCACTTTTCGCACTTGTGTTGGTGCAGGAAACCACTTTTGCACTTGTATTAGTGTGGAAAAACCACTTTTCGCACTTGTGTTAGTGTTGAAAAACCACTTTTCGCACTTGTGTTAGTGTTGAAAAACCACTTTTCGCACTTGTGTTGGTGCAGGAAACCACTTTTGCACTTGTATTAGTGTGGAAAAAACACTTTTTGCACTTGTGATAGTGTTGAAAAACCACTTTTCGCACTTGTGTTAGTGTTGAAAAACCACTTTTCGCACTTGTGTTGGTGCAGGAAACCACTTTTGCACTTGTATTAGTGTGGAAAAACCACTTTTCGCACTTGTGTTAGTGTTGAAAAACCACTTTTCGCACTTGTGTTAGTGTTGAAAAACCACTTTTCGTACTTGTGTTGGTGCAGGAAACCACTTTTGCACTTGTATTAGTGTGGAAAAAACACTTTTTGCACTTGTGATAGTGTTGAAAAACCACTTTTCGCACCTGTGTTGGTGCAGGAAACCACTTTTGCACTTGTATTAGTGTGGAAAAAACACTTTTTGCACTTGTGATAGTGTTGAAAAACCACTTTTCGCACTTGTGTTAGTGTTGAAAAACCACTTTTCGCACTTGTGTTGGTGCAGGAAACCACTTTTGCACTTGTATTAGTGTGGAAAAAACACTTTTTGCACTTGTGATAGTGTTGAAAAACCACTTTTTGCACTTGTGTTAGTGTTGAAAAACCACTTTTCGCACTTGTGTTAGTGTTGAAAAACCACTTTTCACACTTGTGTTGGTGCAGGAAACCACTTTTGCACTTGTATTAGTGTGGAAAAAACACTTTTTGCACTTGTGATAGTGTTGAAAAACCACTTTTCGCACTTGTGTTAGTGTTGAAAAACCACTTTTCGCACTTGTGTTAGTGTTGAAAAACCACTTTTCGCACTTGTGTTGGTGCAGGAAACCACTTTTGCACTTGTATTGGTGCGGAAAAACCACTTTTCGCACTTGGGTTAGTGTTGAAAAACCACTTTTCGCACTTGTGTTAGTGTTGAAAAACCACTTTTTGCACTTGTGTTAGTGTTGAAAAACCACTTTTCGCACTTGTGTTGGTGCAGGAAACCACTTTTGCACTTGTATTAGTGTGGAAAAACCACTTTTCGCACTTGTGTTAGTGTTGAAAAACCACTTTTCGCACTTGTGTTAGTGTTGAAAAACCACTTTTCGCACTTGTGTTGGTGCAGGAAACCACTTTTGCACTTGTATTAGTGTGGAAAAAACACTTTTTGCACTTGTGATAGTGTTGAAAAACCACTTTTCGCACTTGTGTTAGTGTTGAAAAACCACTTTTCGCACTTGTGTTGGTGCAGGAAACCACTTTTGCACTTGTATTAGTGTGGAAAAACCACTTTTCGCACTTGTGTTAGTGTTGAAAAACCACTTTTCGCACTTGTGTTAGTGTTTAAAATCACTTTTCGTACTTGTGTTGGTGCAGGAAACCACTTTTGCACTTGTATTAGTGTGGAAAAAACACTTTTTGCACTTGTGATAGTGTTGAAAAACCACTTTTCGCACCTGTGTTAGTGTTGAAAAACCACTTTTCGCACTTGTGTTAGTGTTGAAAAACCACTTTTCGCACTTGTGTTGGTGCAGAAAACCACTTTTGCACTTGTACTAGTGTGGAAAAAACACTTTTTGCACTTGTGATAGTGTTGAAAAACCACTTTTCGCACTTGTGTTAGTGTTGAAAAACCACTTTTCGCACTTGTGTTGGTGCAGGAAACTACTTTTGCACTTGTATTAGTGTGGAAAAAACACTTTTGCACTTGTGATAGTGTTGAAAAACCACTTTTCGCACTTGTGTTGGTGCAGGAAACCACTTTTGCACTTGTATTAGTGTGGAAAAAACACTTTTTGCACTTGTGATAGTGTTGAAAAACCACTTTTCGCACTTGTGTTAGTGTAGAAAAACCACTTTTCGCACTTGTGTTGGTGCAGGAAACCACTTTTGCACTTGTATTAGTGTGGAAAAACCACTTTTCGCACTTGTGTTAGTGTTGAAAAACCACTTTTCGCACTTGTGTTAGTGTTGAAAAACCACTTTTCGTACTTGTGTTGGTGCAGGAAACCACTTTTGCACTTGTATTAGTGTGGAAAAAACACTTTTTGCACTTGTGATAGTGTTGAAAAACCACTTTTCGCACTTGTGTTGGTGCAGGAAACCACTTTTGCACTTGTATTAGTGTGGAAAAAACACTTTTTGCACTTGTGATAGTGTTGAAAAACCACTTTTCGCACTTGTGTTAGTGTTGAAAAACCACTTTTCGCACTTGTGTTGGTGCAGGAAACCACTTTTGCACTTGTATTAGTGTGGAAAAAAACACTTTTTGCACTTGTGATAGTGTTGAAAAACCACTTTTTGCACTTGTGTTAGTGTTGAAAAACCACTTTTCGCACTTGTGTTAGTGTTGAAAAACCACTTTTCACACTTGTGTTGGTGCAGGAAACCACTTTTGCACTTGTATTAGTGTGGAAAAAACACTTTTTGCACTTGTGATAGTGTTGAAAAACCACTTTTCGCACTTGTGTTAGTGTTGAAAAACCACTTTTCGCACTTGTGTTAGTGTTGAAAAACCACTTTTCGCACTTGTGTTGGTGCAGGAAACCACTTTTGCACTTGTATTGGTGTGGAAAAACCACTTTTCGCACCTGTGTTAGTGTTGAAAAACCACTTTTCGCACTTGTGTTGGTGCAGGAAAACCACTTTTGCACTTGTATTAGTGTGGAAAAACCACTTTTCGCACTTGTGTTAGTGTTGAAAAACCACTTTTCGCACTTGTGTTGGTGCAGGAAACCACTTTTGCACTTGTATTAGTGTGGAAAAAACACTTTTTGCACTTGTGATAGTGTTGAAAAACCACTTTTCGCACTTGTGTTAGTGTTGAAAAACCACTTTTCGCACTTGTGTTGGTGCAGGAAACCACTTTTGCACTTGTATTAGTGTGGAAAAACCACTTTTCGCACTTGTGTTAGTGTTGGAAAACCACTTTTCGCACTTGTGTTAGTGTTGAAAAACCACTTTTCGCACTTGTGTTGGTGCAGGAAACCACTTTTGCACTTGTATTAGTGTGGAAAAAACACTTTTTGCACTTGTGATAGTGTTGAAAAACCACTTTTCGCACTTGTGTTAGTGTTGAAAAACCACTTTTCGCACTTGTGTTGGTGCAGGAAACCACTTTTGCACTTGTATTAGTGTGGAAAAACCACTTTTCGCACTTGTGTTAGTGTTGAAAAACCACTTTTCGCACTTGTGTTAGTGTTGAAAAACCACTTTTCGTACTTGTGTTGGTGCAGGAAACCACTTTTGCACTTGTATTAGTGTGGAAAAAAACACTTTTTGCACTTGTGATAGTGTTGAAAAACCACTTTTCGCACCTGTGTTGGTGCAGGAAACCACTTTTGCACTTGTATTAGTGTGGAAAAAACACTTTTTGCACTTGTGATAGTGTTGAAAAACCACTTTTCGCACTTGTGTTAGTGTTGAAAAACCACTTTTCGCACTTGTGTTGGTGCAGGAAACCACTTTTGCACTTGTATTAGTGTGGAAAAAACACTTTTTGCACTTGTGATAGTGTTGAAAAACCACTTTTTGCACTTGTGTTAGTGTTGAAAAACCACTTTTCGCACTTGTGTTAGTGTTGAAAAACCACTTTTCACACTCGTGTTGGTGCAGGAAACCACTTTTGCACTTGTATTAGTGTGGAAAAAACACTTTTTGCACTTGTGATAGTGTTGAAAAACCACTTTTCGCACTTGTGTTAGTGTTGAAAAACCACTTTTCGCACTTGTGTTAGTGTTGAAAAACCACTTTTCGCACTTGTGTTGGTGCAGGAAACCACTTTTGCACTTGTATTGGTGTGGAAAAACCACTTTTTGCACTTGGGTTAGTGTTGAAAAACCACTTTTCGCACTTGTGTTAGTGTTGAAAAACCACTTTTTGCACTTGTGTTAGTGTTGAAAAACCACTTTTCGCACTTGTGTTGGTGCAGGAAACCACTTTTGCACTTGTATTAGTGTGGAAAAACCACTTTTCGCACTTGTGTTAGTGTTGAAAAACCACTTTTCGCACTTGTGTTAGTGTTGAAAAACCACTTTTCGCACTTGTGTTGGTGCAGGAAACCACTTTTGCACTTGTATTAGTGTGGAAAAAACACTTTTTGCACTTGTGATAGTGTTGAAAAACCACTTTTCGCACTTGTGTTAGTGTTGAAAAACCACATTTCGCACTTGTGTTGGTGCAGGAAACCACTTTTGCACTTGTATTAGTGTGGAAAAACCACTTTTCGCACTTGTGTTAGTGTTGAAAAACCACTTTTCGCACTTGTGTTAGTGTTGAAAAATCACTTTTCGTACTTGTGTTGGTGCAGGAAACCACTTTTGCACTTGTATTAGTGTGGAAAAAACACTTTTTGCACTTGTGATAGTGTTGAAAAACCACTTTTCGCACCTGTGTTAGTGTTGAAAAACCACTTTTCGCACTTGTGTTAGTGTTGAAAAACCACTTTTCGCACTTGTGTTGGTGCAGAAAACCACTTTTGCACTTGTACTAGTGTGGAAAAAACACTTTTTGCACTTGTGATAGTGTTGAAAAACCACTTTTCGCACTTGTGTTAGTGTTGAAAAAGGACTTTTCGCACTTGTGTTGGTGCAGGAAACCACTTTTGCACTTGTATTAGTGTGGAAAAAAACACTTTTCGCACTTGTGCTAGTGTTGAAAAACCACTTTTCGCACTTGTGTTAGTGTTGAAAAACCACTTTTCGCACTTGTGTTGGTGCAGGAAACCACTTTTGCACTTGTATTAGTGTGGAAAAAACACTTTTTGCACTTGTGATAGTGTTGAAAAACCACTTTTCGCACTTGTGTTGGTGCAGGAAACCACTTTTGCACTTGTATTAGTGTGGAAAAAACACTTTTTGCACTTGTGATAGTGTTGAAAAACCACTTTTCGCACTTGTGTTAGTGTTGAAAAACCACTTTTCGCACTTGTGTTGGTGCAGGAAACCACTTTTGCACTTGTATTAGTGTGGAAAAACCACTTTTCGCACTTGTGTTAGTGTTGAAAAACCACTTTTCGCACTTGTGTTAGTGTTGAAAAACCACTTTTCGCACTTGTGTTGGTGCAGGAAACCACTTTTGCACTTGTATTAGTGTGGAAAAACCACTTTTCGCACTTGTGTTAGTGTTGAAAAACCACTTTTCGCACTTGTGTTAGTGTTGAAAAACCACTTTTCGTACTTGTGTTGGTGCAGGAAACCACTTTTGCACTTGTATTAGTGTGGAAAAAACACTTTTTGCACTTGTGATAGTGTTGAAAAACCACTTTTTGCACCTGTGTTGGTGCAGGAAACCACTTTTGCACTTGTATTAGTGTGGAAAAAACACTTTTTGCACTTGTGATAGTGTTGAAGAACCACTTTTCGCACTTGTGTTAGTGTTGAAAAACCACTTTTCGCACTTGTGTTGGTGCAGGAAACCACTTTTGCACTTGTATTAGTGTGGAAAAAACACTTTTTGCACTTGTGATAGTGTTGAAAAACCACTTTTTGCACTTGTGTTAGTGTTGAAAAACCACTTTTCGCACTTGTGTTAGTGTTGAAAAACCACTTTTCACACTTGTGTTGGTGCAGGAAACCACTTTTGCACTTGTATTAGTGTGGAAAAAACACTTTTTGCACTTGTGATAGTGTTGAAAAACCACTTTTCGCACTTGTGTTAGTGTTGAAAAACCACTTTTCGCACTTGTGTTAATGTTGAAAAACCACTTTTCGCACTTGTGTTGGTGCAGGAAACCACTTTTGCACTTGTATTGGTGTGGAAAAACCACTTTT
Source organism: Myxine glutinosa (assembly GCF_964187855.1). Taxonomy (NCBI): domain Eukaryota; kingdom Metazoa; phylum Chordata; class Myxini; order Myxiniformes; family Myxinidae; genus Myxine; species Myxine glutinosa. Next base: position 20,487 of record NW_027617965.1, on the reverse strand, counting down.
CGCACTTGGGTTAGTGTTGAAAAACCACTTTTCGCACTTGTGTTAGTGTTGAAAAACCACTTTTCGCACTTGTGTTAGTGTTGAAAAACCACTTTTTGCACTTGTGATAGTGTTGAAAAACCACTTTTCGCACCTGTGTTAGTGTTGAAAAACCACTTTTCGCACTTGTGTTAGTGTTGAAAAACCACTTTTCGCACTTGTGTTGGTGCAGAAAACCACTTTTGCACTTGTACTAGTGTGGAAAAAACACTTTTTGCACTTGTGATAGTGTTGAAAAACCACTTTTCGCACTTGTGTTAGTGTTGAAAAAGGACTTTTCGCACTTGTGTTGGTGCAGGAAACCACTTTTGCACTTGTATTAGTGTGGAAAAAACACTTTTCGCACTTGTGCTAGTGTTGAAAAACCACTTTTCGCACTTGTGTTAGTGTTGAAAAACCACTTTTCGCACTTGTGTTGGTGCAGGAAACCACTTTTGCACTTGTATTAGTGTGGAAAAAACACTTTTTGCACTTGTGATAGTGTTGAAAAACCACTTTTCGCACTTGTGTTGGTGCAGGAAACCACTTTTGCACTTGTATTAGTGTGGAAAAAACACTTTTTGCACTTGTGATAGTGTTGAAAAACCACTTTTCGCACTTGTGTTAGTGTTGAAAAACCACTTTTCGCACTTGTGTTGGTGCAGGAAACCACTTTTGCACTTGTATTAGTGTGGAAAAACCACTTTTCGCACTTGTGTTAGTGTTGAAAACCACTTTTCGCACTTGTGTTGGTGCAGAAAACCACTTTTGCACTTGTATTAGTGTGGAAAAAACACTTTTTGCACTTGTGATAGTGTTGAAAAACCACTTTTCGCACTTGTGTTAGTGTTGAAAAACAACTTTTCGCACTTGTGTTAGTGTTGAAAAACCACTTTTCGCACTTGTGTTGGTGCAGGAAACCACTTTTGCACTTGTATTAGTGTGGAAAAAACACTTTTTGCACTTGTGATAGTGTTGAAAAACCACTTTTCGCACTTGTGTTAGTGTTGAAAAACCACTTTTCGCACTTGTGTTGGTGCAGGAAACCACTTTTGCACTTGTATTAGTGTGGAAAAACCACTTTTCGCACTTGTGTTAGTGTTGAAAAACCACTTTTCGCACTTGTGTTAGTGTTGAAAAATCACTTTTCGTACTTGTGTTGGTGCAGGAAACCACTTTTGCACTTGTATTAGTGTGGAAAAAACACTTTTTGCACTTGTGATAGTGTTGAAAAACCACTTTTCGCACCTGTGTTAGAGTTGAAAAACCACTTTTCGCACTTGTGTTAGTGTTGAAAAACCACTTTTTGCACTTGTGTTAGTGTTGAAAAACCACTTTTCGCACTTGTGTTGGTGCAGGAAACCACTTTTGCACTTGTATTAGTGTGGAAAAACCACTTTTCACACTTGTGATAGTGTTGAAAAACCACTTTTCGCACTTGTGTTGGTGCAGGAAACCACTTTTGCACTTGTATTAGTGTGGAAAAAACACTTTTTGCACTTGTGATAGTGTTGAAAAACCACTTTTCGCACTTGTGTTAGTGTTGAAAAACCACTTTTCGCACTTGTGTTGGTGCAGGAAACCACTTTGCACTTGTATTAGTGTGGAAAAACCACTTTTCGCACTTGTGTTAGTGTTGAAAAACCACTTTTCGCACTTGTGTTAGTGTTGAAAAACCACTTTTCGCACTTGTGTTGGTGCAGGAAACCACTTTTGCACTTGTATTAGTGTGGAAAAACCACTTTTCGCACTTGTGTTAGTGTTGAAAAACCACTTTTCGCACTTGCGTTAGTGTTGAAAAACCACTTTTCGTACTTGTGTTGGTGCAGGAAACCACTTTTGCACTTGTATTAGTGTGGAAAAAACACTTTTTGCACTTGTGATAGTGTTGAAAAACCACTTTTTGCACCTGTGTTGGTGCAGGAAACCACTTTTGCACTTGTATTAGTGTGGAAAAAACACTTTTTGCACTTGTGATAGTGTTGAAAAACCACTTTTCGCACTTGTGTTAGTGTTGAAAAACCACTTTTCGCACTTGTGTTGGTGCAGGAAACCACTTTTGCACTTGTATTAGTGTGGAAAAAACACTTTTTGCACTTGTGATAGTGTTGAAAAACCACTTTTTGCACTTGTGTTAGTGTTGAAAAACCACTTTTCGCACTTGTGTTAGTGTTGAAAAACCACTTTTCACACTTGTGTTGGTGCAGGAAACCACTTTTGCACTTGTATTAGTGTGGAAAAAACACTTTTTGCACTTGTGATAGTGTTGAAAAACCACTTTTCGCACTTGTGTTAGTGTTGAAAAACCACTTTTCGCACTTGTGTTAGTGTTGAAAAACCACTTTTCGCACTTGTGTTGGTGCAGGAAACCACTTTTGCACTTGTATTGGTGTGGAAAAACCACTTTTCGCACTTGGGTTAGTGTTGAAAAACCACTTTTCGCACTTGTGTTAGTGTTGAAAAACCACTTTTCGCACTTGTGTTAGTGTTGAAAAACCACTTTTTGCACTTGTGATAGTGTTGAAAAACCACTTTTCGCACCTGTATTAGTGTTGAAAAACCACTTTTCGCACTTGTGTTAGTGTTGAAAAACCACTTTTCGCACTTGTGTTGGTGCAGAAAACCACTTTTGCACTTGTACTAGTGTGGAAAAAACACTTTTTGCACTTGTGATAGTGTTGAAAAACCACTTTTCGCACTTGTGTTAGTGTTGAAAAAGGACTTTTCGCACTTGTGTTGGTGCAGGAAACCACTTTTGCACTTGTATTAGTGTGGAAAAAACACTTTTCGCACTTGTGCTAGTGTTGAAAAACCACTTTTCGCACTTGTGTTAGTGTTGAAAAACCACTTTTCGCACTTGTGTTGGTGCAGGAAACCACTTTTGCACTTGTATTAGTGTGGAAAAAACACTTTTTGCACTTGTGATAGTGTTGAAAAACCACTTTTCGCACTTGTGTTGGTGCAGGAAACCACTTTTGCACTTGTATTAGTGTGGAAAAAACACTTTTTGCACTTGTGATAGTGTTGAAAAACCACTTTTCGCACTTGTGTTAGTGTTGAAAAACCACTTTTCGCACTTGTGTTGGTGCAGGAAACCACTTTTGCACTTGTATTAGTGTGGAAAAACCACTTTTCGCACTTGTGTTAGTGTTGAAAAACCACTTTTCGCACTTGTGTTGGTGCAGAAAACCACTTTTGCACTTGTATTAGTGTGGAAAAAACACTTTTTGCACTTGTGATAGTGTTGAAAAACCACTTTTCGCACTTGTGTTAGTGTTGAAAAACAACTTTTCGCACTTGTGTTAGTGTTGAAAAACCACTTTTCGCACTTGTGTTGGTGCAGGAAACCACTTTTGCACTTGTATTAGTGTGGAAAAAACACTTTTTGCACTTGTGATAGTGTTGAAAAACCACTTTTCGCACTTGTGTTAGTGTTGAAAAAGCACTTTTCGCACTTGTGTTGGTGCAGGAAACCACTTTTGCACTTGTATTAGTGTGGAAAAAACACTTTTCGCACTTGTGTTAGTGTTGAAAAACCACTTTTCGCACTTGTGTTGGTGCAGGAAACCACTTTTGCACTTGTATTAGTGTGGAAAAAACACTTTTTGCACTTGTGATCGTGTTGAAAAACCACTTTTCGCACTTGTGTTAGTGTTGAAAAAGCGCTTTTCGCACTTGTGTTGGTGCAGGAAACCACTTTTGCACTTGTATTAGTGTGGAAAAAACACTTTTCGCACTTGTGTTAGTGTTGAAAAACCACTTTTCGCACTTGTGTTAGTGTTGAAAAACCACTTTTCGCACTTGTGTTGGTGCAGGAAACCACTTTTGCACTTGTATTAGTGTGGAAAAAACACTTTTTGCATTTGTGATAGTGTTGAAAAACCACTTTTTGCACTTGTGTTAGTGTTGAAAAACCACTTTTCGCACTTGTGTTAGTGTTGAAAAACCACTTTTCACACTTGTGTTGGTGCAGGAAACCACTTTTGCACTTGTATTAGTGTGGAAAAAACAGTTTTTGCACTTGTGATAGTGTTGAAAAACCACTTTTCGCACTTGTGTTAGTGTTGAAAAACCACTTTTCGCACTTGTGTTAGTGTTGAAAAACCACTTTTCGCACTTGTGTTGGTGCAGGAAACCACTTTTGCACTTGTATTAGTGTGGAAAAAACACTTTTTGCACTTGTGATAGTGTTGAAAAACCACTTTTCGCACTTGTGTTAGTGTTGAAAAACCACTTTTCGCACTTGTGTTATTGTTGAAAAACCACTTTTCGCACTTGTGTTGGTGCAGGAAACCACTTTTGCACTTGTATTAGTGTGGAAAAAACACTTTTTGCACTTGTGATAGTGTTGAAAAACCACTTTTCGCACTTGTGTTAGTGTTGAAAAACCACTTTTCGCACTTGTGTTAGTGTTGAAAAACCACTTTTCGCACTTGTGTTGGTGCAGGAAAACCACTTTTGCACTTGTATTAGTGTGGAAAAAACACTTTTTGCACTTGTGATAGTGTTGAAAAACCACTTTTCGCACTTGTGTTAGTGTTGAAAAACCACTTTTCGCACTTGTGTTATTGTTGAAAAACCACTTTTCGCACTTGTGTTGGTGCAGGAAACCACTTTTGCACTTGTATTAGTGTGGAAAAAACACTTTTTGCACTTGTGATAGTGTTGAAAAACCACTTTTAGCACTTGTGTTAGTGTTGAAAAACCACTTTTCGCACTTGTGTTAGTGTTGAAAAACCACTTTTCGCACTTGTGTTGGTGCAGGAAAACCACTTTTGCACTTGTATTGGTGTGGAAAAACCACTTTTCACACTTGTGTTAGTGTTGAAAAACCACATTTTGCACTTGTGTTAGTGTTGAAAAACCACTTTTCGCACTTGTGTTGGTGCAGGAAACCGCTTTTGCACTTGTATTAGTGTGGAAAAAACCACTTTTCGCACTTGTGTTAGTGTTGAAAAACCACTTTTCGCACTTGTGTTAGTGTTGAAAAACCACTTTTCGCACTTATGTTGGTGCAGGAAACCACTTTTGCACTTGTATTAGTGTGGAAAAAACACTTTTTGCACTTGTGATAGTGTTGAAAAACCACTTTTCGCACTTGTGTTAGTGTTGAAAAACCACTTTTCGCACTTGTGTTGGTGCAGGAAACCACTTTTGCACTTGTATTAGTGTGGAAAACCCACTTTCCGCACTTGTGTTAGTGTTGAAAAACCACTTTTCGCACTTGTGTTAGTGTTGAAAAACCACTTTTCGCACTTGTGTTGGTGCAGGAAACCACTTTTGCACTTGTATTAGTGTGGAAAAAACACTTTTTGCACTTGTGATAGTGTTGAAAAACCACTTTTCGCACCTGTGTTAGTGTTGAAAAACCACTTTTCGCACTTGTGTTAGTGTTGAAAAACCACTTTTCGCACTTGTGTTGGTGCAGAAAACCACTTTTGCACTTGTATTAGTGTGGAAAAAACACTTTTTGCACTTGTGATAGTGTTGAAAAACCACTTTTCGCACTTGTGTTAGTGTTGAAAAACAACTTTTCGCACTTGTGTTAGTGTTGAAAAACCACTTTTCGCACTTGTGTTGGTGCAGGAAACCACTTTTGCACTTGTATTAGTGTGGAAAAAACACTTTTTGCACTTGTGATAGTGTTGAAAAACCACTTTTCGCACTTGTGTTAGTGTTGAAAAAGCACTTTTCGCACTTGTGTTGGTGCAGGAAACCACTTTTGCACTTGTATTAGTGTGGAAAAAACACTTTTCGCACTTGTGTTAGTGTTGAAAAACCACTTTTCGCACTTGTGTTGGTGCAGGAAACCACTTTTGCACTTGTATTAGTGTGGAAAAAACACTTTTTGCACTTGTGATCGTGTTGAAAAACCACTTTTCGCACTTGTGTTAGTGTTTAAAAAGCACTTTTCGCACTTGTGTTGGTGCAGGAAACCACTTTTGCACTTGTATTAGTGTGGAAAAAACACTTTTCGCACTTGTGTTAGTGTTGAAAAACCACTTTTCGCACTTGTGTTAGTGTTGAAAAACCACTTTTCGCACTTGTGTTGGTGCAGGAAACCACTTTTGCACTTGTATTAGTGTGGAAAAAACACTTTTTGCACTTGTGATAGTGTTGAAAAACCACTTTTTGCACTTGTGTTAGTGTTAAAAAACCACTTTTCGCAATTGTGTTAGTGTTGAAAAACCACTTTTCACACTTGTGTTGGTGCAGGAAACCACTTTTGCACTTGTATTAGTGTGGAAAAAACACTTTTTGCACTTGTGATAGTGTTGAAAAACCACTTTTCGCACTTGTGTTAGTGTTGAAAAACAACTTTTCGCACTTGTGTTAGTGTTGAAAAACCACTTTTCGCACTTGTGTTGGTGCAGGAAACCACTTTTGCACTTGTATTAGTGTGGAAAAAACACTTTTTGCACTTGTGATAGTGTTGGAAAACCACTTTTCGCACTTGTGTTAGTGTTGAAAAACCACTTTTCGCACTTGTGTTATTGTTGAAAAACCACTTTTCGCACTTGTGTTGGTGCAGGAAACCACTTTTGCACTTGTATTAGTGTGGAAAAAACACTTTTTGCACTTGTGATAGTGTTGAAAAACCACTTTTCGCACTTGTGTTAGTGTTGAAAAACCACTTTTCGCACTTGTGTTGGTGCAGGAAACCACTTTTGCACTTTTATTCGTGTGGAAAAAACACTTTTCGCACTTGTGTTAGTGTGGAAAAAACACTTTTCGCACTTGTGTTAGTGTTGAAAAACCACTTTTCGCACTTGTGTTGGTGCAGGAAACCACTTTTGCACTTGTATTAGTGTGGAAAAAACACTTTTTGCACTTGTGATAGTGTTGAAAAACCACTTTTCGCACTTGTGTTAGTGTTGAAAAAGCACTTTTCGCACTTGTGTTGGTGCAGGAAAACACTTTTCGCACTTGCGTTAGTGTTGAAAAACCACTTTTCGCACTTGTGTTAGTGTTGAAAAACCACTTTTCGCACTTGTGTTGGTGCAGGAAACCACTTTTGCACTTGTATTAGTGTGGAAAAAACACTTTTTGACCTTGTGATAGTGTTGAAAAACCACTTTTTGCACTTGTGTTAGTGTTGAAAAACCACTTTTCGCACTTGTGTTAGTGTTGAAAAACCACTTTTCACACTTGTGTTGGTGCAGGAAACCACTTTAGCACTTGTATTAGTGTGGAAAAAACACTTTTTGCACTTGTGATAGTGTTGAAAAACCACTTTTCGCACTTGTGTTAGTGTTGAAAAACCACTTTTCGCACTTGTGTTAGTGTTGAAAAACCACTTTTCGCACTTGTGTTGGTGCAGGAAACCACTTTTGCACTTGTATTAGTGTGGAAAAAACACTTTTTGCACTTGTGATAGTGTTGAAAAACCACTTTTCGCACTTGTGTTAGTGTTGAAAAACCACTTTTCGCACCTGTGTTATTGTTGAAAAACCACTTTTTGCACTTGTGTTGGTGCAGGAAACCACTTTTGCACTTGTATTAGTGTGGAAAAAACACTTTTTGCACTTGTGATAGTGTTGAAAAACCACTTTTCGCACTTGTGTTAGTGTTGAAAAACCACTTTTTGCACTTGTGTTGGTGCAGGAAACTACTTTTGCACTTGTATTAGTGTGGAAAAAACACTTTTCGCACTTGTGTTAGTGTTGAAAAACCACTTTTCGCACTTGTGTTAGTGTTGAAAAACCACTTTTCGTACTTGTGTTGGTGCAGGAAACCACTTTTGCACTTGTATTAGTGTGGAAAAACCACTATTCGCACTTGTGTTAGTGTTGAAAAACCACTTTTCGCACTTGTGTTAGTGTTGAAAAACCACTTTTCGCACTTGTGTTGGTGCAGGAAACCACTTTTGCACTTGTATTAGCGTGGAAAAAACACTTTTTGCACTTGTGATAGTGTTGAAAAACCACTTTTCGCACTTGTGTTGGTGCAGGAAACCACTTTTGCACTTGTATTAGTGTGGAAAAAACACTTTTTGCACTTGTGATAGTGTTGAAAAACCACTTTTCACACTTGTGTTAGTGTTGAAAAACCACTTTTCGCACTTGTGTTGGTGCAGGAAACCACTTTTGCACTTGTATTAGTGTGGAAAAAACACTTTTTGCACTTGTGATAGTGTTGAAAAACCACTATTTGCACTTGTGTTAGTGTTGATAAACCACTTTTCGCACTTGTGTTGGTGCAGGAAACCACTTTTGCACTTGTATTGGTGTGGAAAAACCACTTTTCGCACTTGGGTTAGTGTTGAAAAACCACTTTTTGCACTTGTGTTAGTGTTGAAAAACCACTTTTTGCACTTGTGTTAGTGTTGAAAAACCACTTTTCGCACTTGTGTTGGTGCAGGAAACCGCTTTTGCACTTGTATTAGTGTGGAAAAACCACTTTTCGCACTTGTGTTAGTGTTGAAAAACCACTCTTCGCACTTGTGTTAGTGTTGAAAAACCACTTTTCGCACTTGTGTTGGTGCAGGAAATCACTTTTGCACTTGTATTAGTGTGGAAAAAACACTTTTTGCACTTGTGATAGTGTTGAAAAACCACTTTTCGCACTTGTGTTAGTGTTGAAAAACCACTTTTCGCACTTGTGTTGGTGCAGGAAACCACTTTTGCACTTGTATTAGTGTGGAAAAACCACTTTTCGCACTTGTGTTAGTGTTGAAAAACCACTTTTCGCACTTGTGTTAGTGTTGAAAAACCACTTTTCGCACTTGTGTTGGTGCAGAAAACCACTTTTGCACTTGTATTAGTGTGGAAAAAACACTTTTTGCACTTGTGATAGTGTTGAAAAACCACTTTTCGCACCTGTGTTAGTGTTGAAAAACCACTTTTCGCACTTGTGTTAGTGTTGAAAAACCACTTTTCACACTTGTGTTGGTGCAGAAAACCACTTTTGCACTTGTATTAGTGTGGAAAAAACACTTTTTGCACTTGTGATAGTGTTGAAAAACCACTTTTCGCACTTGTGTTAGTGTTGAAAAACAACTTTTCGCACTTGTGTTAGTGTTGAAAAACCACTTTTCGCACTTGTGTTGGTGCAGGAAACCACTTTTGCACTTGTATTAGTGTGGAAAAAACACTTTTTGCACTTTTGATAGTGTTGAAAAACCACTTTTCGCACTTGTGTTAGTGTTGAAAAAGCACTTTTCGCACTTGTGTTGGTGCAGGAAACCACTTTTGCACTTGTATTAGTGTGGAAAAAACACTTTTCGCACTTGTGTTAGTGTTGAAAAACCACTTTTCGCACTTGTGTTAGTGTTGAAAAACCACTTTTCGCACTTGTGTTGGTGCAGGAAACCACTTTTGCACTTGTATTAGTGTGGAAAAAACACTTTTTGCACTTGTGATAGTGTTGAAAAACCACTTTTCGCACTTGTGTTGGTGCAGGAAACCACTTTTGCACTTGTATTAGTGTGGAAAAAACACTTTTTGCACTTGTGATAGTGTTGAAAAACCACTTTTCGCACTTGTGTTAGTGTTGAAAAACCACTTTTCGCACTTGTGTTGGTGCAGGAAACCACTTTTGCACTTGTATTAGTGTGGAAAAAAGACTTTTTGCACTTGTGATAGTGTTGAAAAACCACTTTTTGCACTTGTGTTAGTGTTGAAAAACCACTTTTCGCACTCGTGTTAGTGTTGAAAAACCACTTTTCACACTTGTGTTGGTGCAGGAAACCACTTTTGCACTTGTATTAGTGTGGAAAAAACACTTTTTGCACTTGTGATAGTGTTGAAAAACCACTTTTCGCACTTGTGTTAGTGTTGAAAAACCACTTTTCGCACTTGTGTTAGTGTTGAAAAACCACTTTTCGCACTTGTGTTGGTGCAGGAAACCACTTTTGCACTTGTATTAGTGTGGAAAAAACACTTTTTGCACTTGTGATAGTGTTGAAAAACCACTTTTCGCACTTGTGTTAGTGTTGAAAAACCACTTTTCGCACTTCTGTTATTGTTGAAAAACCACTTTTCGCACTTGTGTTGGTGCAGGAAACCACTTTTGCACTTGTATTAGTGTGGAAAAAACACTTTTTGCACTTGTGATAGTGTTGAAAAACCACTTTTCGCACTTGTGTTAGTGTTGAAAAACCACTTTTCGCACTTGTGTTGGTGCAGGAAACCACTTTTGCACTTGTATTAGTGTGGAAAAACCACTTTTCGCACTTGTGTTAGTGTTGAAAAACCACTTTTCACACTTGTGTTAGTGTTGAAAAACCACTTTTCGCACTTGTGTTGGTGCAGGAAACCACTTTTGCACTTGTATTACTGTGGAAAAAACACTTTTTGCACTTGTGATAGTGTTGAAAAACCACTTTTCGCACTTGTGTTAGTGTTGAAAAACCACTTTTCGCACTTGTGTTGGTGCAGAAAACCACTTTTGCACTTGTATTAGTGTGGAAAAAACACTTTTTGCACTTGTGATAGTGTTGAAAAACCACTTTTCGCACTTGTGTTAGTGTTGAAAAACCACTTTTCACACTTGTGTTAGTCTTGAAAAACCACTTTTCACACTTGTGTTGGTGCAGGAAACCTCTTTTGCACTTGTATTAGTGTGGAAGAAATACTTTTTGCACTTGTGATAGTGTTGAAAAACCACTTTTCGCACTTGTGTTAGTGTTGAAAAAGCACTTTTCACACTTGTGTTGGTGCAGGAAACCACTTTTGCACTTGTATTAGTGCGGAAAAAACACTTTTCGCACTTGTGTTAGTGTTGAAAAACCACTTTTTGCACTTGTGTTAGTGTTGAAAAAACACTTTTCGCACTTGTGTTGGTGCAGGAAACCACTTTTGCACTTGTATTAGTGTGGAAAAAACACTTTTTGCACTTGTGATAGTGTTGAAAAACCACTTTTCGCACTTGTGTTGGTGCAGGAAACCACTTTTGCACTTGTATTAGTGTGGAAAAAACACTTTTTGCACTTGTGATAGTGTTGAAAAACCACTTTTCGCACTTGTGTTAGTGTTGAAAAACCACTTTTCGCACTTGTGTTGGTGCAGGAAACCACTTTTGCACTTGTATTAGTGTGGAAAAAACACTTTTTGCACTTGTGATAGTGTTGAAAAACCACTTTTTGCACTTGTGTTAGTGTTGAAAAACCACTTTTCGCACTTGTGTTAGTGTTGAAAAACCACTTTTCACACTTGTGTTGGTGCAGGAAACCACTTTTGCACTTGTATTAGTGTGGAAAAAACACTTTTTGCACTTGTGATAGTGTTGAAAAACCACTTTTCGCACTTGTGTTAGTGTTGAAAAACCACTTTTCGCACTTGTGTTAGTGTTGAAAAACCACTTTTCGCACTTGTGTTGGTGCAGGAAACCACTTTTGCACTTGTATTGGTGTGGAAAAACCACTTTTCGCACTTGGGTTAGTGTTGAAAAACCACTTTTCGCACTTGTGTTAGTGTTGAAAAACCACTTTTTGCACTTGTGTTAGTGTTGAAAAACCACTTTTCGCACTTGTGTTGGTGCAGGAAACCACTTTTGCACTTGTATTAGTGTGGAAAAACCACTTTTCGCACTTGTGTTAGTGTTGAAAAACCACTTTTCGCACTTGTGTTAGTGTTGAAAAACCACTTTTCGCACTTGTGTTGGTGCAGGAAACCACTTTTGCACTTGTATTAGTGTGGAAAAAACACTTTTTGCACTTGTGATAGTGTTGAAAAACCACTTTTCGCACTTGTGTTAGTGTTGAAAAACCACTTTTCGCACTTGTGTTGGTGCAGGAAACCACTTTTGCACTTGTATTAGTGTGGAAAAACCACTTTTCGCACTTGTGTTATTGTTGAAAAACCACTTTTCGCACTTGTGTTAGTGTTGAAAAATCACTTTTCGTACTTGTGTTGGTGCAGGAAACCACTTTTGCACTTGTATTAGTGTGGAAAAAACACTTTTTGCACTTGTGATAGTGTTGAAAAACCACTTTTCGCACCTGCGTTAGTGTTGAAAAACCACTTTTCGCACTTGTGTTAGTGTTGAAAAACCACTTTTCGCACTTGTGTTGGTGCAGAAAACCACTTTTGCACTTGTATTAGTGTGGAAAAAACACTTTTTGCCCTTGTGATAGTGTTGAAAAACCACTTTTCGCACTTGTGTTAGTGTTGAAAAACCACTTTTCGCACTTGTGTTGGTGCAGGAAACCACTTTTGCACTTGTATTAGTGTGGAAAAACCACTTTTCGCACTTGTGTTAGTGTTGAAAAACCACTTTTCGCACTTGTGTTGGTGCAGAAAACCACTTTTGCACTTGTATTAGTGTGGAAAAAACACTTTTTGCACTTGTGATAGTGTTGAAAAACCACTTTTCGCACTTGTGTTAGTGTTGAAAAACAACTTTTCGCACTTGTGTTAGTGTTGAAAAACCACTTTTCGCACTTGTGTTGGTGCAGGAAACCACTTTTGCACTTGTATTAGTGTGGAAAAAACACTTTTTGCACTTGTGATAGTGTTGAAAAACCACTTTTCGCACTTGTGTTAGTGTTGAAAAAGCACTTTTCGCACTTGTGTTGGTGCAGGAAACCACTTTTGCACTTGTATTAGTGTGGAAAAAACACTTTTCGCACTTGTGTTAGTGTTGAAAAACCACTTTTCGCACTTGTGTTGGTGCAGGAAACCACTTTTGCACTTGTATTAGTGTGGAAAAAACACTTTTTGCACTTGTGATCGTGTTGAAAAACCACTTTTCGCACTTGTGTTAGTGTTGAAAAAGCACTTTTCGCACTTGTGTTGGTGCAGGAAACCACTTTTGCACTTGTATTAGTGTGGAAAAAACACTTTTCGCACTTGTGTTAGTGTTGAAAAACCACTTTTCGCACTTGTGTTAGTGTTGAAAAACCACTTTTCGCACTTGTGTTGGTGCAGGAAACCACTTTTGCACTTGTATTAGTGTGGAAAAAACACTTTTTGCACTTGTGATAGTGTTGAAAAACCACTTTTTGCACTTGTGTTAGTGTTGAAAAACCACTTTTCGCACTTGTGTTAGTGTTGAAAAACCACTTTTCACACTTGTGTTGGTGCAGGAAACCACTTTTGCACTTGTATTAGTGTGGAAAAAACAGTTTTTGCACTTGTGATAGTGTTGAAAAACCACTTTTCGCACTTGTGTTAGTGTTGAAAAACCACTTTTCGCACTTGTGTTAGTGTTGAAAAACCACTTTTCGCACTTGTGTTGGTGCAGGAAACCACTTTTGCACTTGTATTAGTGTGGAAAAAACACTTTTTGCACTTGTGATAGTGTTGAAAAACCACTTTTCGCACTTGTGTTAGTGTTGAAAAACCACTTTTCGCACTTCTGTTATTGTTGAAAAACCACTTTTCGCACTTGTGTTGGTGCAGGAAACCACTTTTGCACTTGTATTAGTGTGGAAAAAACACTTTTTGCACTTGTGATAGTGTTGAAAAACCACTTTTCGCACTTGTGTTAGTGTTGAAAAACCACTTTTCGCACTTGTGTTGGTGCAGGAAACCACTTTTGCACTTGTATTAGTGTGGAAAAACCACTTTTCGCACTTGTGTTAGTGTTGAAAAACCACTTTTCACACTTGTGTTAGTGTTGAAAAACCACTTTTCGCACTTGTGTTGGTGCAGGAAACCACTTTTGCACTTGTATTACTGTGGAAAAAACACTTTTTGCACTTGTGATAGTGTTGAAAAACCACTTTTCGCACTTGTGTTAGTGTTGAAAAACCACTTTTCGCACTTGTGTTGGTGCAGAAAACCACTTTTGCACTTGTATTAGTGTGGAAAAAACACTTTTTGCACTTGTGATAGTGTTGAAAAACCACTTTTCGCACTTGTGTTAGTGTTGAAAAACCACTTTTCACACTTGTGTTAGTCTTGAAAAACCACTTTTCGCACTTGTGTTGGTGCAGGAAACCTCTTTTGCACTTGTATTAGTGTGGAAGAAACACTTTTTGCACTTGTGATAGTGTTGAAAAACCACTTTTCGCACTTGTGTTAGTGTTGAAAAAGCACTTTTCACACTTGTGTTGGTGCAGGAAACCACTTTTGCACTTGTATTAGTGCGGAAAAAACACTTTTCGCACTTGTGTTAGTGTTGAAAAACCACTTTTTGCACTTGTGTTAGTGTTGAAAAACCACTTTTCGCACTTGTGTTGGTGCAGGAAACCACTTTTGCACTTGTATTAGTGTGGAAAAAACACTTTTTGCACTTGTGATAGTGTTGAAAAACCACTTTTCGCACTTGTGTTGGTGCAGGAAACCACTTTTGCACTTGTATTAGTGTGGAAAAAACACTTTTTGCACTTGTGATAGTGTTGAAAAACCACTTTTCGCACTTGTGTTAGTGTTGAAAAACCACTTTTCGCACTTGTGTTGGTGCAGGAAACCACTTTTGCACTTGTATTAGTGTGGAAAAAACACTTTTTGCACTTGTGATAGTGTTGAAAAACCACTTTTTGCACTTGTGTTAGTGTTGAAAAACCACTTTTCGCACTTGTGTTAGTGTTGAAAAACCACTTTTCACACTTGTGTTGGTGCAGGAAACCACTTTTGCACTTGTATTAGTGTGGAAAAAACACTTTTTGCACTTGTGATAGTGTTGAAAAACCACTTTTCGCACTTGTGTTAGTGTTGAAAAACCACTTTTCGCACTTGTGTTAGTGTTGAAAAACCACTTTTCGCACTTGTGTTGGTGCAGGAAACCACTTTTGCACTTGTATTGGTGTGGAAAAACCACTTTTCGCACTTGGGTTAGTGTTGAAAAACCACTTTTCGCACTTGTGTTAGTGTTGAAAAACCACTTTTTGCACTTGTGTTAGTGTTGAAAAACCACTTTTCGCACTTGTGTTGGTGCAGGAAACCACTTTTGCACTTGTATTAGTGTGGAAAAACCACTTTTCGCACTTGTGTTAGTGTTGAAAAACCACTTTTCGCACTTGTGTTAGTGTTGAAAAACCACTTTTCGCACTTGTGTTGGTGCAGGAAACCACTTTTGCACTTGTATTAGTGTGGAAAAAACACTTTTTGCACTTGTGATAGTGTTGAAAAACCACTTTTCGCACTTGTGTTAGTGTTGAAAAACCACTTTTCGCACTTGTGTTGGTGCAGGAAACCACTTTTGCACTTGTATTAGTGTGGAAAAACCACTTTTCGCACTTGTGTTATTGTTGAAAAACCACTTTTCGCACTTGTGTTAGTGTTGAAAAATCACTTTTCGTACTTGTGTTGGTGCAGGAAACCACTTTTGCACTTGTATTAGTGTGGAAAAAACACTTTTTGCACTTGTGATAGTGTTGAAAAACCACTTTTCGCACCTGCGTTAGTGTTGAAAAACCACTTTTCGCACTTGTGTTAGTGTTGAAAAACCACTTTTCGCACTTGTGTTGGTGCAGAAAACCACTTTTGCACTTGTATTAGTGTGGAAAAAACACTTTTTGCACTTGTGATAGTGTTGAAAAACCACTTTTCGCACTTGTGTTAGTGTTGAAAAACCACTTTTCGCACTTGTGTTGGTGCAGGAAACCACTTTTGCACTTGTATTAGTGTGGAAAAACCACTTTTCGCACTTGTGTTAGTGTTGAAAAACCACTTTTCGCACTTGTGTTGGTGCAGAAAACCACTTTTGCACTTGTATTAGTGTGGAAAAAACACTTTTTGCACTTGTGATAGTGTTGAAAAACCACTTTTCGCACTTGTGTTAGTGTTGAAAAACAACTTTTCGCACTTGTGTTAGTGTTGAAAAACCACTTTTCGCACTTGTGTTGGTGCAGGAAACCACTTTTGCACTTGTATTAGTGTGGAAAAAACACTTTTTGCACTTGTGATAGTGTTGAAAAACCACTTTTCGCACTTGTGTTAGTGTTGAAAAAGCACTTTTCGCACTTGTGTTGGTGCAGGAAACCACTTTTGCACTTGTATTAGTGTGGAAAAAACACTTTTCGCACTTGTGTTAGTGTTGAAAAACCACTTTTCGCACTTGTGTTGGTGCAGGAAACCACTTTTGCACTTGTATTAGTGTGGAAAAAACACTTTTTGCACTTGTGATCGTGTTGAAAAACCACTTTTCGCACTTGTGTTAGTGTTGAAAAAGCACTTTTCGCACTTGTGTTGGTGCAGGAAACCACTTTTGCACTTGTATTAGTGTGGAAAAAACACTTTTTGCACTTGTGATAGTGTTGAAAAACCACTTTTCGCACCTGCGTTAGTGTTGAAAAACCACTTTTCGCACTTGTGTTAGTGTTGAAAAACCACTTTTCGCACTTGTGTTGGTGCAGAAAACCACTTTTGCACTTGTATTAGTGTGGAAAAAACACTTTTTGCACTTGTGATAGTGTTGAAAAACCACTTTTCGCACTTGTGTTAGTGTTGAAAAACCACTTTTCGCACTTGTGTTAGTGTTGAAAAACCACTTTTTGCACTTGTGTTAGTGTTGAAAAACCACTTTTCGCACTTGTGTTGGTGCAGGAAACCACTTTTGCACTTGTATTAGTGTGGAAAAACCACTTTTCGCACTTGTGTTAGTGTTGAAAAACCACTTTTCGCACTTGTGTTAGTGTTGAAAAACCACTTTTCGCACTTGTGTTGGTGCAGGAAACCACTTTTGCACTTGTATTAGTGTGGAAAAAAACACTTTTTGCACTTGTGATAGTGTTGAAAAACCACTTTTCGCACTTGTGTTAGTGTTGAAAAACCACTTTTCGCACTTGTGTTGGTGCAGGAAACCACTTTTGCACTTGTATTAGTGTGGAAAAACCACTTTTCGCACTTGTGTTATTGTTGAAAAACCACTTTTCGCACTTGTGTTAGTGTTGAAAAATCACTTTTCGTACTTGTGTTGGTGCAGGAAACCACTTTTGCACTTGTATTAGTGTGGAAAAAACACTTTTTGCACTTGTGATAGTGTTGAAAAACCACTTTTCGCACCTGCGTTAGTGTTGAAAAACCACTTTTCGCACTTGTGTTAGTGTTGAAAAACCACTTTTCGCACTTGTGTTGGTGCAGAAAACCACTTTTGCACTTGTATTAGTGTGGAAAAAACACTTTTTGCACTTGTGATAGTGTTGAAAAACCACTTTTCGCACTTGTGTTAGTGTTGAAAAACCACTTTTCGCACTTGTGTTGGTGCAGGAAACCACTTTTGCACTTGTATTAGTGTGGAAAAACCACTTTTCGCACTTGTGTTAGTGTTGAAAAACCACTTTTCGCACTTGTGTTGGTGCAGAAAACCACTTTTGCACTTGTATTAGTGTGGAAAAAACACTTTTTGCACTTGTGATAGTGTTGAAAAACCACTTTTCGCACTTGTGTTAGTGTTGAAAAACAACTTTTCGCACTTGTGTTAGTGTTGAAAAACCACTTTTCGCACTTGTGTTGGTGCAGGAAACCACTTTTGCACTTGTTTAGTGTGGAAAAAACACTTTTTGCACTTGTGATAGTGTTGAAAAACCACTTTTCGCACTTGTGTTAGTTGTTGAAAAAGCACTTTTCGCACTTGTGTTGGTGCAGGAAACCACTTTTGCACTTGTATTAGTGTGGAAAAAACACTTTTCGCACTTGTGTTAGTGTTGAAAAACCACTTTTCGCACTTGTGTTGGTGCAGGAAACCACTTTTGCACTTGTATTAGTGTGGAAAAAACACTTTTTGCACTTGTGATCGTGTTGAAAAAACCACTTTTCGCACTTGTGTTAGTGTTGAAAAAGCACTTTTCGCACTTGTGTTGGTGCAGGAAACCACTTTTGCACTTGTATTAGTGTGGAAAAAACACTTTTCGCACTTGTGTTAGTGTTGAAAAACCACTTTTCGCACTTGTGTTAGTGTTGAAAAACCACTTTTCGCACTTGTGTTGGTGCAGGAAACCACTTTTGCACTTGTATTAGTGTGGAAAAAACACTTTTTGCACTTGTGATAGTGTTGAAAAACCACTTTTTGCACTTGTGTTAGTGTTGAAAAACCACTTTTCGCACTTGTGTTAGTGTTGAAAAACCACTTTTCACACTTGTGTTGGTGCAGGAAACCACTTTTGCACTTGTATTAGTGTGGAAAAAACAGTTTTTGCACTTGTGATAGTGTTGAAAAACCACTTTTCGCACTTGTGTTAGTGTTGAAAAACCACTTTTCGCACTTGTGTTAGTGTTGAAAAACCACTTTTCGCACTTGTGTTGGTGCAGGAAACCACTTTTGCACTTGTATTAGTGTGGAAAAAACACTTTTTGCACTTGTGATAGTGTTGAAAAACCACTTTTCGCACTTGTGTTAGTGTTGTGAAAAACCACTTTTCGCACTTCTGTTATTGTTGAAAAACCACTTTTCGCACTTGTGTTGGTGCAGGAAACCACTTTTGCACTTGTATTAGTGTGGAAAAAACACTTTTTGCACTTGTGATAGTGTTGAAAAACCACTTTTCGCACTTGTGTTAGTGTTGAAAAACCACTTTTCGCACTTGTGTTGGTGCAGGAAACCACTTTTGCACTTGTATTAGTGTGGAAAAACCACTTTTCGCAACTTGTGTTAGTGTTGAAAAACCACTTTTCACACTTGTGTTAGTGTTGAAAAACCACTTTTCGCACTTGTGTTGGTGCAGGAAACCACTTTTGCACTTGTATTACTGTGGAAAAAACACTTTTTGCACTTGTGATAGTGTTGAAAAACCACTTTTCGCACTTGTGTTAGTGTTGAAAAACCACTTTTCGCACTTGTGTTGGTGCAGAAAACCACTTTTGCACTTGTATTAGTGTGGAAAAAACACTTTTTGCACTTGTGATAGTGTTGAAAAAACCACTTTTTCGCACTTGTGTTAGTGTTGAAAAACCACTTTTCACACTTGTGTTAGTCTTGAAAAACCACTTTTCGCACTTGTGTTGGTGCAGGAAACCTCTTTTGCACTTGTATTAGTGTGGAAGAAACACTTTTTGCACTTGTGATAGTGTTGAAAAACCACTTTTCGCACTTGTGTTAGTGTTGAAAAAGCACTTTTCACACTTGTGTTGGTGCAGGAAACCACTTTTGCACTTGTATTAGTGCGGAAAAAACACTTTTCGCACTTGTGTTAGTGTTGAAAAACCACTTTTTGCACTTGTGTTAGTGTTTAAAAACCACTTTTCGCACTTGTGTTGGTGCAGGAAACCACTTTTGCACTTGTATTAGTGTGGAAAAAAACACTTTTTGCACTTGTGATAGTGTTGAAAAACCACTTTTCGCACTTGTGTTGGTGCAGGAAACCACTTTTGCACTTGTATTAGTGTGGAAAAAACACTTTTTGCACTTGTGATAGTGTTGAAAAACCACTTTTCGCACTTGTGTTAGTGTTGAAAAACCACTTTTCGCACTTGTGTTGGTGCAGGAAACCACTTTTGCACTTGTATTAGTGTGGAAAAAACACTTTTTGCACTTGTGATAGTGTTGAAAAACCACTTTTTGCACTTGTGTTAGTGTTGAAAAACCACTTTTCGCACTTGTGTTAGTGTTGAAAAACCACTTTTCACACTTGTGTTGGTGCAGGAAACCACTTTTGCACTTGTATTAGTGTGGAAAAAACACTTTTTGCACTTGTGATAGTGTTGAAAAACCACTTTTCGCACTTGTGTTAGTGTTGAAAAAACCACTTTTCGCACTTGTGTTAGTGTTGAAAAACCACTTTTCGCACTTGTGTTGGTGCAGGAAACCACTTTTGCACTTGTATTGGTGTGGAAAAACCACTTTTCGCACTTGGGTTAGTGTTGAAAAACCACTTTTCGCACTTGTGTTAGTGTTGAAAAACCACTTTTTGCACTTGTGTTAGTGTTGAAAAACCACTTTTCGCACTTGTGTTGGTGCAGGAAACCACTTTTGCACTTGTATTAGTGTGGAAAAACCACTTTTCGCACTTGTGTTAGTGTTGAAAAACCACTTTTCGCACTTGTGTTAGTGTTGAAAAAACCACTTTTCGCACTTGTGTTGGTGCAGGAAACCACTTTTGCACTTGTATTAGTGTGGAAAAAACACTTTTTGCACTTGTGATAGTGTTGAAAAACCACTTTTCGCACTTGTGTTAGTGTTGAAAAACCACTTTTCGCACTTGTGTTGGTGCAGGAAACCACTTTTGCACTTGTATTAGTGTGGAAAAACCACT
This sequence comes from Myxine glutinosa, assembly GCF_964187855.1. Classification (NCBI taxonomy): domain Eukaryota; kingdom Metazoa; phylum Chordata; class Myxini; order Myxiniformes; family Myxinidae; genus Myxine; species Myxine glutinosa. The sequence continues at coordinate 392 of NW_027617965.1, read as the reverse complement.
TTTCGCACTTGTGTTATTGTTGAAAAACCACTTTTCGCACTTGTGTTAGTGTTGAAAAATCACTTTTCGTACTTGTGTTGGTGCAGGAAACCACTTTTGCACTTGTATTAGTGTGGAAAAAACACTTTTTGCACTTGTGATAGTGTTGAAAAACCACTTTTCGCACCTGCGTTAGTGTTGAAAAACCACTTTTCGCACTTGTGTTAGTGTTGAAAAACCACTTTTCGCACTTGTGTTGGTGCAGAAAACCACTTTTGCACTTGTATTAGTGTGGAAAAAAACACTTTTTGCACTTGTGATAGTGTTGAAAAACCACTTTTCGCACTTGTGTTAGTGTTGAAAAACCACTTTTCGCACTTGTGTTGGTGCAGGAAACCACTTTTTGCACTTGT
>NW_027617964.1:52500-90464 GCF_964187855.1 Myxine glutinosa | reverse complement strand
CGAAAACTCAATGGCGGACTCCAAAAACAAAAAGCTACACAAAGTGCGCGGGATGGAGGGGGGTGGCGCAAGAGGCTGCGAGACCCCTGCGGGGTCTTACCTGTTAAATAAACCATACGGAAACTGCGTTCAGATATATATATATATATATAGAAAAATAATACAAGGGTTTATTCACAAGGATGGTGGGACAGGAAAAGCACGCGCCGGTAATAAATGTCCTAATCAGGACGTCCCCACACGACAGATTTTGGATACGAGACGAGGGAATGAATTACGAAAAGAAACGTTCGTTATGTTTGGTGTATGTGGTGTGCGGTCTTATCTGTTCATGGTCTTGTCCCCACGTGGCTCCAAGCTCCGGCGCGAAGAAACCCTTCGGCCGCTTGCACGCTCCACCAGGCCCCGATGCGACTCGCTCCGCTGCACACCACGAGGTCCCGCCCGCTCAGCACCAACACTCGCTCCCTGCACCAACAGCACCGCGAAGGGCCGAGCACCACTCCAAGCTCCACGAAGAACACGAGCACCAACTCAGAACGAAGAGCGAAGCAGGGAAGAGCAGCCCCAAGAGAGCAGCGAAGAAGAACGGAAAAAAGGGAGAGAGAACAAGAGGAGAGCAAATGCGACTCCATGCTATGAAAAGCCAGAGCCAAGAGCCCGAGGAAGCCACGAGAACGAGGAAGCCAGGAGAGAGAGAAAGTCGTCCAGCATCCCCTTTTATAACCTGGCCTGTGATGTCGGTCTTGGCGCGCCCCCCAATCAGCGCCTCGTAGCTTCCGGCGGTTCACCGAACCTTCCAGCGCCTTCCCTCCAATGAACAACCTCTTCCTCATTTGTGTCTTCACGCCTCCCGCCCTGATTGGCTGGAGGTTCGCGCCTGCCGCACCAACCAATCACTCGTTCCCTGTGGCGTGGTCACAGCTCGTCTTTACGCGATGTTGTCAGGCCAGCTGGCGGTGCGGCCGGCGGCAGCCACCCGGCGTTGCCCCGATCTGGCTTCCTACCTGTCTTCCACAGTCTTTGTAAGGGAAGGGAATTTAATTACTGTGTGCACTAAAGGGCCTATCTAAGTGTTTATAGGAATGCGTTGCCATAAGGGACAAAGGAATGATTACCAGGTCTGACACACAAGGGGTGTTATCTTATTCCCTACACTATTTAACACCCAAACATCCTGGTATGTTCACAGGTATACTCTTATCCTGACAAACTGCCGAAAAACACAGAACTTATTGCAATGTTCATTCCCTATCGCGACAGTTGAATACCTACCTACACATGTCTATCTGGCTTTCGATATTCCTCGACCCAAATTCAGAAAACAGCCCCCTCCTCCCCCCCTCTCTGGAACCATAGCTCCTGCTAGGTTCACTGCAGGCGCTACCATTCCAGTCTTAACACTTACTGTCTCATACTTAATTAGCCTATGAAATAAATCAGGAGGGCTGTGGGAAGTGAGCCGGACGTCCTACCTATTCTCCTTAACATGCTAATCCCCTTAACAATCATGCAAATATGTACAATTGTCTTAATTGGTCGTTCCTGCAGAGGGGGGAAACAAACAGCATGCAAAATCTACCTCAATCACAAAACTTAACCAAACTTACAAAATTCTACAAAACATTTGTACATACCCCGGTCTGCAGACCGCGTCCCCCGGTGGATGCCACAAGACGCAACCTTACCTGCGGGGCCATCCCAATGTACCCCTAAATTTCCAGTCCCTGTCCAGGTGGGCCCTGTCCAGGTGTTACAGGTGAGTGACATGGCTCGGTGGTTTTCGCCCTCATTCATGCAACACAAACCCCTTATCCACTCATACACATTCCATAAATCATTACCACACCAAAAGCACTTCCTTCACCCCCCCGGCAGGACCATGGCATTGATGTCATTCGTGTGTGCATTTACTTTCTACTAGGCAGCGGGGAGGTACCGCACAACAAGATGGTGGGGGCGCTTCAGGCTGTGGTGCCCGCAGTCCACAAAAACAAGTCAACTGACTTACAACTTAATTGCCCCCCCCCCTTTACCTCTTGACCCTGTGACAGTCAAACAGCCCTTTCCACCATTACCCCGGTGGTGGGGGGGTCTCCACACACCAGGCTCCATGGCCTCCTGCTTCAGCGCAGCTACACGGGTCGCCGGGAGTCTCTCTTACCCCAAGGTGCCCAAACAGACCCTCCACCGACGAGCTCCAATTTCCAGATACCACTGGCTGCCAGGGGTATTTGCCGCAGAGGGGGGTCGCAGGCATCGCTCCTCAGAGCTTGATCTGCACCTGCGGACACACACACCTTCCCCACCCACAAGATCCCAAAACACATTTCCTCCCCCGCTGCCATTCAATTCTCACACATTTCCATAGAAGATGTTACAAAAGATGTTTCAAGAGTTGCCATGGCCTGCCATTGTGAAATCCCCGTTCACAGTTTACCATTACGTTTCCACTTTCAACACAATAATTACCACTCATTCTCAGTCATCTCCACTCTCACAACCACATGAAAACACTTCTTTTTTTTCTTTTTTCTTTTCTGTACACTGAATCGAGGCTCGTGAAAGAGCTAACATTTACTTCACAAACAAATCAACCAGACAAACAAAATATATAAAAAGAGGGAGCGGAAGACAAGATGGGGAGAGAAGGGGAAGCACACAACCACAACATTTGAGAGCAGGGAGATGTGTGGGAGGGAGAGGGCTTGGGGGGAGGAGGCGTGGGGAGGGGGGGGGTGGGAGAAGTATAAAACACAAGGACACCAAGGACTTCCAGGACAGAAGTTGGTATTTCAAAAAAGTGGAATTGGGGTGAAATTAGCGGGGGTAGAAAAGATCAAGGTTTTGGATGGGGGAAGATAAGAGATGGTGGTGAACAGCTGTTTTAAAGACCTGGAGGGTGGAGTGGGATTGAAGAGAGGGAGGGAGTTTGTTCCAGAGGCGGGAGAAAAGAGGAATGAAGGAGTGAAGGTGAGCAGAGAGTCTTGATTTTGGCAGTTTAACCATAAGAGGGTTGCAGGCAGATCTTGTGTGACCTGTAGGAATATTTGCGGGACAGAGCCCAGAGAGAGCTGGGGGGGCAAGGCCACAGAGGAGTCGGTAGAAGACGGAAAGACCACCAACCTGCCTGCGGTGAGTGAGTGAGAGGCCCTTGGAGTTAGCTTCATCGTGGGAGATTCCAATGATTCTGAATGCTTTGGTTTCAACAGCGTGAAGACGAGATGGGTGTGAGGCAGGAGCACCAGCCTAGAGGGGAGAGCAGTATTCCATTGAGCTGCAGATGAAAGCCTTGTATGTGGTGAGGAGCTCAGGTGTGCCAAGGAAGGACTTCGCACGACGGAGGATGCCCAGTCGGCGACTGGCTTTGGAGGCCAGATTTGAAATGTGGTTTTCCCAGGAAAGATCATGGCAGATAGTGAGACCCAAAAGCTTGAGTGACAGAACTTCTTGGAGAGGATTATTCAGAAAGTGGATGGGAGGGTTGTCCAGTCGGTCTTTTCGGAGAGACATCGTAAGAGTGTGAGATTTGTCAGGATTGAAGACATGTTCCACTTGTTTGCCCAGTCTGTGATTTTGTCCAGGTCTGCAGAGAGTGAGAAGGCTGCAGACTGCCGATCTGAGGGATGAAGAATGGAGCGACAGGGAGTCGAGTCATCAGCAAGGAGATAGAGAGGATTTTCAAGAGAGTCAGAGAGATCATTGATGAAGACCAGGAAAAGCACAGGGCCCAGAACACTGCCTTGGGGAACTCCAGCCTGAGGAAAGATTTCATATCTGAAGCAATGATGGATTCCATGACTTTGCTGATAATTGGGAGAAGACTGATTGGTCTGTAGTTGCTGGGATCTGTTTTTGCACCTTTTTGTGCAAAGCGGTGATGTTGGCAGATTTCCAAGCAGATGGCAGATGACCTTGAGCAAAAGAGAGGGTGAAGAGAACAGAGAGAGGGAGTGAAAGAGCGGAAGAACAGGATTTTAGGACCCGTGGGCTGATGCCGTCAGGTCCAGTTGCAGAATCAGAGTCGAGGGTTGACAGAAACTGTTCCACATTGTCAGGAGGAAAGGACACAGAGTCCAGGAGCAGCTGGGTACGGTGGGTACAGAGAGGGATGGGTTTGGGACACAAGATTTAGAGGCAAACACAGAGTTGAGGCATTCAGCTTTTTTACGTGCGGAGTCAGCCATGTGGCCATTTGAGGTGAGGGAGGGGATGGAGGGGGAACAAACACCAGAAACAGATTTGACCAGACGCCACCAGGATTTGGAAGAGGGAGACAGATAAGAGAGTTCGGTCCTGAGAACGGAGAGATATTGTTTCCTGGCTCTCCTGAGGGTGGACACACACTTGTTTCAGGCTTTGTGAAAGGAAATGACATTTCCTTCCGTTGGATTTGCTTTCCAGGAGACGAAAGCAAGTTAATTTCTGGGCAATAGCCTCACCACAAGATTCCGTGTACCATGGACGGGAGGAAGGGTATGACAACTGAAGACGAGATGGGATAAATCTGTGCATGAGAGAGAGCAATTTACTTTGGAAGAATTCCCAGGATGAGTTGATGTCAGAGGCGGTAGAGATGGGAGACCAGTCCAGATGATTGATGGCTGCTTGAAGTCCGTGCCAGTTGGCCCGAGTGAAATGCCAGACTCGTCAATGCTGAGGAGGTTCTCTGAGAATGGTCAGAGAGATGTCCACTTTAACAAGCACATGATCAGATGAGCCGATTGGCGCAGAAGAAGAGCAGCAGACATTTTCAGGGAAGTTAGTCATAACCAAGTCCAGAAGAGAAGATGCTCCGTTGACTGAGATCCGGGTCGGGAAATTGACAGATTGTGTCAGTCCCAGTGAGTCACAGAAGTCCTTTGCTGAAGAGCCATGGCTGGTGAGAGAGGTACCCACACCCAGCCAACTGGCCTGGTGACAATTGAAATCACCACATATGAGGAAGAGAGAGTTGGGATGGGTAGATAGAAGTTGGTCCATATTATCAGACAGCGAGATGTAGATGGAGTCATCACTGTTTGGTGGACGGTACAACACACATATGAACAAAAGGTGCGAGCGAAGCGGAAGCCATAGCCAAAGGTATTCCTGGCGGTGAGGTGGAGAGAGGGCAGTGCAGGGCGAGTGAGGAAGAGAGTTCTTTAAATAAAGATAGCAACCCTACCTCCAGGACGAGGCTCAGGTCTATCATACCGGAGGAGGGAGTAACCTGGGAGAGATACCAAGGAATTAGAGACATCATGAAGGAGGAAAGTTTCTGTTAAGCAGTTCACGTCTGGTTTGTCAGTAGCAACCTGTATGGAGAGATCAGTCAAGTTTGAGCGAAGGCCCCAGATGTTTGAGGTCCATTCTGTTAAAGAAGAGGAAGGGGGAGCATCGGATACAGAACAGGGGGGGGGGGGGGGAGCGGTAGGGTAAGATGTGGAAGAGGAGGAAGAGGTAGGGAGAGCTGTTGAAGGTGTGTCAGAGATTTCAGAATAGCTTGGAGAAAGGGAAGAATGGGGCGGACAAAAGGTTTGATGGTGATTGGGTGAGGCGCAGTGAGGTGTTATTTGAGGAGGGGGAAGAGTGAGGCAGAAGGTTGAGGGAGATGAAGGTGAAAGTTGGAAGGGGGAAGAAGCGGGGAGGTCGCTTTGAGGAGGAGGGGTGAGAGGGGGGGTCTAGGAGGGGAGGAGCAAGGGAGAGTCTCGGAGGGGAGGGGTGTGGGGGGAGTTTAGGAGGGAAGGGGCAAGGGGGGAGATTTGAAAGGGATGGGTGATGGGGAAGATTTGGAGGGGAGGGGCAAGGGGGAAGATTTGAAAGAGATGGGTGATGGGGATGATTTGGAGGGGAGGGGCAAGGGGGTAGATTTAGAGGGGAGGGGTGATGGGGAAGTTTTGGAGGGGAGGGGTGATGGGGAAGTTTTGGAGGGAAGGGGTGATGGGGAAGATTTGGAGGGGAGGGGGAAGATTTGAAAGGGATGGGTGATGGGGAATATTTGGAGGGGAGGGGCAAGGGGATAGATTTGGAGGGGAGGGGTGATGGGGAAGTTTTGAAGGGGAGGGGTGATGGGGAAGTTTTGGAGGGAAGGGGTGATGGGGAAGTTTTGGAGGGAAGGGGTGATGGGGAAGATTTGGAGGGGAGGGGTGAGATTGGATTTTGAAAAGTGTACGATTAATGGGAAACAAACATTTATTGCAAAATGAGTTTCTTGAGACCTTCGAGTCAAAAATACATTTGAGGACGCTGAAGGATGGGTGGAGTGCTGGAGAGTTTAGGGAATGTATGAAAGAGGCACTGTAAGAGATGGAATTTTTTTTTGGAATGAATAGATTTGGTGAGCAAGTCGAAAGCATCCTTTTATAGAAGAAGAAGAAAAAGGTCTTATAGTATACGACAGAATACAGTTCTTCAGGGGACAGTTTAAACATTTTTTAACAACGTGATCACGTGATCACGAACAACGTGGTCGAAGAACGAACGAACAAATAAGAACGAACAAATGGATAAGAACAGAGAAGGAAATATTTTTTTGGTATTTTTTTTTAGTTGAGATTTTAAAACAAGGAAGTATGGGGTGAAAAGACCGGGAAAAACAGAGACCGAAAGTAATTGCAGCGCAATCGAAGAACCGTTGAGACAAAAACAAAGCCTCAAGCCAAGGTCGGAAAACGGTAGCCTACTATACTAGGCCTCAGAATACGCGACACGAACTAACCGACGATTCTGTACACAGGTATGAAAAACCAACACCGAGAATCCTATTAAAGACACTCCAATAGGTACACACACCGAAAGAAAGATAGTTTCGACAAAAACACAATTGTGAAAAATTACTTCACTTCGAAAGCGTGCGCGCATGGACAGCTTTGAAGAGACGTGACCTCCAATCTTGCACATCACCACAACACTAACACAGACGCCACCCACAAGACTCTGTGGCACACATTCCATCCCCCTCACCGGCCATGTCATCACTCGCACCCACCTCCAACTCCAAATTACCTGTCCCCACTTTCCATAAGCAAGTCCTGAAGCCTGGGACAATACACATCAGTTCCTCTCACCTGAAACGCAGGTAGTTGCAGGTTGCTCAGACCCAAAGTGCCATCCACCCTCAAAATCCCAAAATTTATCCCATTGGGCCTACCAAATTCTTCCAAATTTCTCTTTTGTCCCCACTAGACTGGCAGGTATGTGGATCCGCATCCAATGGTGAACTGTTCTAAACAACTACCTTTAGACATGACAGCTCCGCACCTCTACCGTGCAAGGGTCATCTGGACAAGGTGAGCAGTGAAAACGCCAACATGGCCCATGAGTGTCTATGAGGGTGCGACCCACCATCCATCCTTCGGCCCCCCTGCGAGGAACACAGCTGCACCAGCCCGAGCTGGCCAATGTGGTGAGCACCTGCTGCCAACACCGCCATTCCCAAGGCATCGGACCTGGGGGCACGGTCGCAGTGTGTGCATCCCAACAGCCACGTCCCCTGCACCTCCACATCTTCCCCCAGTCCGACTACATACAGCCCCCAGTGCCCACCCACACTTGACCACACCAAGGTCCAGTCAACAGCCATGCTCCACCAGGAGACTCACCCAGAAGACATGGTCCACACACCTCGGACACGCACAGCACCACGTTGACCCTCAGACTACACAACTACATCCCCATAACCCCGCATCCCAAATATCGGCACAGTCGCCCCCACAGCCAGGTGAAGGCTGTGGCTTGCTAATCTATCAATTTTATCACAGCCTCCAACACTTTGGTCTACACACACCTGTATCAATAATGGTGACACTGCTGTCAGTATCCACCATAACATTTCAAAATTCACCCTTAAATTTGCATCTAACCTTAGATTACCCATGCCAAACATTTTTCACATTTTACTAAACTCACCAAAGAAAGATGCTTTGCCATGCACATGCCAGCCGAGCATGGCCCATATGCTCGGTACGTTACCAATTCCCATTCTCATCCCCATGGCTCTCTTCCCAAACCGAGAGTCCACAAATCATAACGGAACATCTGTGGAAGGTCACTCTCACACCATCACGTTCCACAAATGCCCCAATGGTTGTCCGGTGGGCTATCTCATTCCTGTCCATTCGGTTCGACACGCGTCCATAGACCAACACACTAACACAGCATGGCAGGTCACCACATGCTGGCTGTCCCAGAGTCTCAGGGAGAGGGTGTCAGGCCGCATGCCCGGGCGGTCACCACATCAGGCCCAAGTTGGCCGTCCGCGATGCCACCACCAAAGCGCGACCCACAACACCTCCCCCTAGTGGTCCTCAATATATGCCATCCCAGGCTTGAGAAACCACCTCGGACCCCCTGGAGGTCTTAACCCCCACAGAGGGGCCCGCGGCCCGAGCCACCCGCTCCGGCGGCGCCCCGACGGACAAGGGATGCCACACTCCACCAGACCCCCAGTGGCGCCCAGGTCGTACCACGACACCTGTGGCTGGACCCCACGTCCAAATCTCGCCAGCACAGCCCCCCAGCTGGCTGGCATCACCAAATTTCGAAAGGAGCAACTTTTGCCCGAGGCCATCACCAATGGCCTCTCCTGGTCCAAATTCTGCAGCCCAGGGACCAACTCCTTCCAAGGCTGCTCCAAATCAAATGCCCATTTTAATTTTATTTAAAATTTCCTTTTAACAATTTTCATTTTCACCTGTGCCAAACCACAGCTGCAGGTAACAACTCCCTCAGGTTGTTCTGCCCCTCCCTGCAGCTGGTCCACATTCCCTATGGGGACCAAATCTTCAGAAGCTCGATCTCCCGACTCCCCAAGGTCCAAATCCAGCACGGAGCCAACACACTCCCCCAACTGGTCATTCAATTTTGGAGCCTCCGTTGCCAAATTGCCGTGTACGGTGAGGGTCCCCCCGGTCACCTCAACCTCCTCCTCGGACCGACTCACCTCCTCCCCTAAGCTCCTTTGGGCCTGAACACCGTCCTCCCCGATGGTACTGTCACAGGTCTCCAGCCGCTGGATCACATCATTCTCATCATTCTCATTACAAATCATTTCTGGCCCCCACAGGCCTCCTTCCCCAATAAATACATGGTCCGGTTCCATCACACGGACCCCCAATAATCTTATCCCCTCTTGCTCTGCACTACCGCCCTGGTGCTGCACCATTCCAAATTCATCCCCCTGTTGAGGTGTTGTGGCATCTACCCCGTCCCGATAAACCTCCAGGCCATGATGTGGGAAACATTCTCCATCACAATTTTCACATTCCCTATTTCCTTCCAAATTTCCTTCCCCAACGTCCCCATTTATTTCAATTGCCATTCCCGGTGCAATTCCCAATTTGGCTTCCCCCTGTTCCGATTCAATTTCTGCCTCCCTTGGCTCCTCCTGGGCCCCATCGGCACCATTCTTTCATTCTTCCTTCAATTCACTCATACATTCCTTCAATTGTTCACCCCGGGCATTCAATTCCCCCTTCAACCCATCAATTTTATTTCACAATCGCTCACCCTGAGCATTCATTTTGTTTTCCAATCCCCCAATTTGTCCTTCCAACCGATCACTCCGAGCCTTCATTTGACCCCCCAGTTGTTCAGCAAATCGTTCTATAAAACTTTGCATCCAGGCCTGGCGGGTGTCACGGCCGTACCTACGGCGGGGGAAGCTTCACCACTACTCTCTACCCCAACTACCTCCGACTCACCTCCTAAACTGACATAAGCCTCGCTACACACCTCCATTTCACCGACCTCCGACATCCGCTTTGAGGAAGGTCGTTTCCCGCGCGTGTATCTATTTTAATTCCAAAAACAAAATTTTAATTTTTTGAAGACGCGATATGCCCAATATGCAAATGCAAAATTTCTCCGCCACGACTATGAAAATTTTGTTTCCAAATTCTCCACACTCCTTGACACCAGTTGTAATCAGGTTCAAATCCCACTCCTGAACACCATTTGTCATGTGGCCGCCTTTGATTAAAATCAGATGGTCACGGAAGCCGATTGCGAAGGCCTTAGCTCTTGAGGCAAAAACTCAATGGCGGACTCCAAAAACAAAAAGCTACACAAAAGTGCACGGGATGGAGGGGGCAGCGCAAGAGCCCTGCAGTCTTACCTGTTAAATAAACCACACGGAAACTGCGTTCAGATATATATATAGAAAAATAATACAAGGGTTTATTCTTAAGGATAGTGGGACAAGAAAAGCACGCGCCGATAATGAATGTCCTAATCGGGACGTCCCCACACGACAGATTTCGGATACGAGACGAGGGAATGAATTACGAAAAGAAACGTTCGTTATGTTTGGTGTATGTGGTGTGCGGTCTTTTCTGTCCATCGTCGTGTCCCCACACAGCTCCAAGCTCCGGCGTGAAGAAACCCTTCGTCCGCTCGCACGCTCCGCCAGGCCCCGATGTGACTCGCTCCGCTGCACACCATGAGGTCCCGCCCGCTCAGCACCAACACTCGCTCCCTGCACCAACAGCACCGCGAAGGGCCGAGCACCCCTCCAAGCACCACAAAGAATGCGATCTCCAACACGAGCACCAACTCAGAATGAAGAGCGAAGCAGAGAAGAGCAGCCCCAAGAGAGCAGCGAAGACGAACGGCAAAAAGGGAGAGAGAGAGCAAAGGGAGAGCAAATGTGACTGAACGCTATGAAAACCCAGAGCCAAGAGCGCGAGGGAGCCACGAGCGCGAGGAAGCCAGGAGAGAGAGAAAGTCGTCCAGCGCCCCCTTTTATAACTTGGCCTGTGACGTCGGTCTTGGTGCGCCCCCCAATCAGTGCCTCGTAGCTTCCTGCTGTTCACCGAACCTTCCAGCACCTTCTCTCCAATGAACAACCTCTTCCTCAGTTGCGTCTTCACGCCTCCCGCCCTGATTGGCTGGAGGTTCGCGCCTGCCTCGCCAACCAATCACACGTCCCCTGTGGCATGGTCACAGCTCGTCTTTACGCGATGTCGTCAGGCCAGCTGGTGGTGCGGCCGGCGGCAGCCACCCGGCGGTGCCCCGATCTGGCTTCCTGCCTGTCTTCCACAGTCTTTGTAAGGGAAGGAAATTTAATTACTGTGTGCACTAAAGGGCCTATCTAAGTGTTTATCGGAATGCATTGCCATAAGGGACAAAGGAATGATTACCAGGTCTGACACACAAGGGGTGTTATCTTATTCCTTTAACACCTTTAATTCCTTTAACAGGTACACTCGGAGGTCTCAAACTCATTTTGCAAAAAATGTTCGTTTCCCATGAATCGTACACTTTTCAAAATCCAATCTCACCCCTCCCCTCCAAATCTTCCCCATCCCCCCTTCCCTCCAAATCCTCCCCATCACCCATCCCTTTCAAATCTCCCCCCTTGCCCCTTCCCTCCCCTCCCTCCTAAACTCCCCCCACACCCCTCCCCTCCGAGACTCTCCCTCACTCCTCCCCTCCTAGACTCCCCTCTCACCCCTCCTCCTCAAAGCAGCCTCCCTGCTTCTTCCCCCTTCCAACTTTCACCTTCATCTCCCCCAACCTTCTGCCTCGCTCCTCCTCAAATAACACCTCACTGTGCCTCACCCAATCTCCATCAAACCTTTTGTCCGCCCCATTCTTCCCTTTCTCCAAGCTATTCTGAAATCTCTGAAAACTCTGACACACCTTCAACAGCTCTCCCTACCTCTTCCTCCTCTTCCACATCTTACCCTACCCCTCCCCCCCCTGTTCTGTACCCGATGCTCCCCCTTCCTCTTCATTAACGGTATGGACCACAAACATCCGGGGCCTTCGCTCAAACTTGACTGATCTCTCCATACAGGTTGCTTCTGACAAACCAGATGTGATCTGCTTAACAGAATCTTTCCTCATTCATGATGTCTCTGATGCCTTGGTATCTCTCCCAGGTTACTCCCTCCTCCGGTATGATAGACCTGAGCCTCGTCCTGGAGGGGGAGTTGCTATCTTTATAAAAAAACTCTCTTCCTCACTCGCCCTGCACTGCCCTCTCTCCACCTCACCCCCAGGAATACCTTTGGCTACGGCTTCCCCTTCGCTCCCAACTCTTGTTCATATGTGTGTTGTACCATCCACCAAACAGTGATGACTCCATCTACATCTCGCTGTCTGATAATATGGACCAACTTCTATCTACCCATCCCAACTCTCTCTTCCTCATATGTGGTGATTTCAATTGTCACCATGCCAGTTGGCTGGGTGTGGGTACCTCTCTCACCAGCCATGGCTCTTCAGCAAAGGACTTCTGCGACTCTCTGGGACTGACACAATCTGTCAATTTCCCGACCCGGATCTCAGTCAACGGAGCATCTTCTCTTCTGGACTTGGTTATGACTAACTTCCCTGAAAATGTCTGCTGCTCTTCTTCTGCTCCAATCGGCTCATCTGATCATGTGCTTGTCAAAGTGGACATCTCTCTGACCATTCTCAGAGAGCCTCCTCAGCGTCGACGAGTCTGGCATTTCACTCAGGCCAACTGGCACGGTCTACAAGCAGCTATCAATCATCTGGACTGGTCTCCCATCTCTACCGCCTCTGACATCAACTCATCCTGGGAATTCTTTCAAAGTAAACTGCTCTCTCTCATGCACAGATTTATCCCATCTCGTCTTCAGTTGTCATACCCTTCCTCCCGTCCATGGTACATGGAATCTTGTGGTGAGGCTGTTGCCCTGAAACAACTTGCTTTCGTCTCCTGGAAAGCAAATCCAACGGAAGGAAATCTCATTTCCTTTCACAAAGCCCGAAACAAGTGTGTGTCCACCCTCAGGAGAGCCAGGAAACAATATCTCACCGTTCTCAAGACCGACCTCTCTTATCTGTCTCCCTCTTCCAAATCCTGGTGGCATCTGGTCAAATCTGTTTCTGGTGTTTGTTCCCCCTCCATCCCCTCCCTCATCTCAAACGGCTTAACGGCTGACTCCGCACATGAAAAACTGAATGCCTCAACTCTGTGTTTGCCTCTAAATCTTGTGTCCCAAACCCATCCCTCTCTGTACCCACCGTACCCAGTCGTACCCAGCTGCTCCTGGACTCTGTGTCCTTTCCTCCTGACAAGGTGGAAAAGTTTCTGTCAACCCTCGACTCTGATTCTGCAACTGGTCCTGACGGCATCAGCCCATGGGTCCTAAAATCATGTTCTTCCGCTCTTTCACTCCCTCTTTCTGTTCTCTTCACCCTCTCTTTTGCTCAAGGTCATCTGCCATCTGCTTGGAAATCAGCCAACATCACCGCTTTGCACAAAAAAGGTGCAAAAACAGATCCTAGCAACTACAGACCAATCAGCCTTCTCCCAATTATCAGCAAAGTCATGGAATCCATCATTGCTTCAGATATGAAATCTTTCCTCTTTTCCAATGGCTTGATCTCTGATCATCAATTTGGTTTCACACCTGGTCACTCTACTCTGGACATGCTGCTTCTGCTTTCTCAACAATGGATGGAGGTCCTCAACGCCAAACAGGAAATTAGAGCTGTCTCCCTTGACATTTCACGTGCCTTCGATACGGTCTGGCACCCTGCTCTGCTCACCAAACCCTCCTCCTTTGGTATCCATGGAAATCTCCACGCATGGCTGGCTGACTTCCTCTCTGGTCGTAGTCAACGTGTGGCCCTGAATGGGTTTCTCTCATCTCCTCTTCCTGTTCAGGCTGGAGTTCCCCAAGGTAGTGTTCTGGGCCCTGTGCTTTTTCTGGTCTTCATTAATGATCTCTCTGACTCTCTTGAAAATCCTCTCTATCTCTTTGCTGACGACTCTACTCTCTGTCGCTCCATTCCTCATCCCTCAGATCGGCAGTCTGCAGCCTCCTCACTCTCTGCAGACCTGGACAAAATCACAGACTGGGCAAACAAATGGAACATGTCTTTTAATCCTGATAAATCTCACACTCTTATGATGTCTCTCCGAAAAGACCGACTGGACAACGCTCCCATCCACTTTCTGAATAATCCTCTCCAAGAAGTTCTGTCACTCAAGCTTTTGGGCCTCACTATTTGCCATGATCTTTCCTGGGAAAACCACATTTCAAATCTGGCCTCCAAAGCCAGTCGCCGACTGGGCATCCTCCGTCGTGCGAAGTCCTTCCTTGGCACACCTGAGCTCCTCACCACATACAAGGCTTTCATCCGCAGCTCTATGGAATACTGCTCTCCCCTCTGGTCTGGTGCTCCTGCCTCACACCTAGCTCGTCTTCACGTTGTTGAAACCAAAGCGTTCAGAATCATTGGAATCTCCCGCGATGAAGCTAACTCCAAGGGCCTTTCACTCACTCACCACAGGCAGGTTGGTGGTCTTTCCGTCTTCTACCGACTCCTCTCTGGCCTTGCCCCCCCCCCCAGCTTTCTCTGGGCTCTGTCCCCCAAATATTCCTACAGGTCGCACAAGATCTGCCTGCAACCCTCTTATGGTTAAACTGCCAAAATCAAGACTTTCTGCTCACCTTCACTCCTTCATTCCTCTTTTCTCCCGCCTCTGGAACAAACTCCCTCACTCTCTTCAATCCCACTCCACCCTCTATTCAATCCCACTCTATCTCCAGATTCTAGACCATATGGTGGCCAAGAAGAACTTCATCTTCTCCACTGACTCCTACCAGGCTGACTCAATCAAGGCGAAGGAGAGTCTCAGACGTGGTTTCGGTGAGAAGTTCCTCGTGGAGGGTCCCGCCACGCAGAAGCCCAAGGATTTCAAGCTTTTCCTTGCCAACAAGATGAATAAGGTGCAGTTCTGCTCGCTGCTGCTGAAGGTCTGGGGAAGCAGTAAGGCTGAGTCATGGATGGAGAAGTGTCAGACAGCTGCTCTCATTGTGGAGGGGAAGGTTCATCAGCTAGTCATCAAAAGGAGAGGGAAGATAATATGTATTATCTCCTACCTTAGTACCATGAGGTCCTTTGATATTAAACTTTTGCCTACATATATAGAGTTCTCTTCTTTATTTCAGGTCGAGGTGACGGAGATCCATTCTCTGCGATCAGACCAGGAGGAGACCAACACCCGCATTGTCATCTATCTCCACACCCTTGAGAAGCTCGGCTTCAAGTCAGTGGTCGTGAATGCGCCCGACTCAGACATCTTTTTCATCCTCCTCCTCCAATCCTCCATGCACACGAGCTCGCCCTCACTGTCACTGGCACGGGTAAACACCGACAGCTCATCAACATCAGCGAGTGGCAGATGAACTGGGAAAGGATTGGTGTTCCACCCTCCTTGGCTTATATGTGTTCTCGGGGGAGGACTGTACCAGGGCCTTCAAGGGCAAGGGGAAAGTGGTGCCACTGAAGAAGCTTCAGAAGAACCCCAAGTTCCACAAGGCTTTCAGGTAAATTACACTTGAATATCAACAATTACATATTCACATAGAAGTGTTGTTTCAAATTAATTGTAGTCGTGATCGTATCTCATATACTATGTTACAGGCAGCTTGGCGTGGCATGGAAGGTGGTCCCAGAGGTGCAGGAGCAGTTGGAGGTCTTCACCTGTGCCATGTATGTTCAAGCCCGTGAGAGTTCTGTGAACCTGGTGAGGAGCAAGCTGTTCAAGAAGATGGTGGGAGAGGACCACACGCCTAACTCTAAGTCGAAGGTTGACATGGTTTGCCTGCCGCCCTGCCAGGACTCGCTCGTCCCTCATGTACAGCAAGTCAACCACCGTGTGGACTGCTACAGGGGTGCTGCTGAGCCTATCTTCGAGTGCCCCAACCCGTATGACGAGGGTCAAGGGTGGCTGAAGACAGAGGAGGCGGTGCTGGAGCCTGTGTGGTCAATTGGCCCTATCTTGCCCCCATCACTCCTTAACCTGTTGGATACTGATGATGCTGAAAATGATGAGGGCCAGCAAGAGTGTGAAGATGCTAAGATGTATCCGGAGGAGGCTATGGAGATAGATGATGATGATCTTCTCATGGATGCTGAGGATGACTCTTGGACTTTGCTACAATATCACTTATAATAGATAATAAATATAAAATAATAAATATAAAAGGGCTCAGGTGTCTTTCTATGATGTCTGGTTCAGGAGTTATTATAGTCACAAATTTTCATCACATGCACGGAGGTCGATGCGCTGTGTCCCTAATTGACACATCCTATGACCTTTACCCCATGACATTGACCTCAAATTGTCTTGTTAGTTGGGATAATAAGAAAAGTTTTAAAAGCAATAAGTAAGCTTCTATCACCATATCAATGGGAGCTGGGTCAAAAATAATGCATGTCGGAAAATGAAAATGAAGCGATTTCTTAACAAAATGACCTTGACCTTCGCCTGAATCATGTGACCTTGACCTCCAATCGTTTTGACTCACAAAACTGGACTCACATTAGGCACCGTCGACGGACTGGTACCAGTCCTGATACGCTTGGGTAAAGGGGAGGGAGAGGGAAGCTCAGTGTAGTATCGTGGCGCAGTGTAGTGCAGTGTGGTGCCATGTAGTTAGTAGTGCAGCCTCGTTCTCTACCAAAGATCGCTGCTTGGCCTGCGTGCCTTCACCACTTGCATGGTGTCTCGCGCTCAGCACAACACAGATCGCTCCCTCAGGGCAACAGTCTTTCCCTCAGCGCAACGTGGGCTTCTCCTCAGATGACGGCATGCACGCCCTCCTCCTGCCTTTCACTCTCACCAGCGCTTTGCGCCCAGCGCATTACAGGTCGCTCCCTCAGGGAAACTTGTTTTCCTGACACGCTGGTTTCTCCTCACATGACAGGCAAGCAATCCTCCTCCCCCAAAGCAGATCTCTGGCTTAGTACAGCGGATAACAACAACAATTGTGCATTTTATGAGAAAAGCATGAAATTTCTAACATAGTTAGTGCATACCATAATGTTTATTTTCAGATGTGGAAGGAAGTCAGATTTGACATCTGAGAACCGTGAGAGGTCAAATCCAAAATGGCCGCCAGTCCACTGAGTCTAATGTTCAAACGCGCTTAATTTTGGAACCAAATAGTGTAGAAAAACATTATAGGTGTCATTTCCAACTAAATTGGGGATGCCCAGAGGTGAATGATGCTTTCAATGAACTCCTAGGCATGCCAAGTGAGGTCAGTGAAGGCTCAATGTTACTGCTAGAGCGATTTGTGGTGCTGATGTACGATAGAACCAGTGAGAGCACGGAAGTGAATAATGCCAGGAAACAGCTCTTCACACAGAAGTGTAGAACTCCAGAGAACATTCCTCCAACCCAGGCAACACTCAAGCAGCACATCAAGCGCACTTGCTACCAGGCCAATTGTTGTAACCAGGCATTGGTCATGGATCCAGAGATACCAGACCCACCTGACTGGGGCTGGACAAAGGAGACAACTGGCTGGCAGCCTCTTTGGACCACTCTTCCTGAAGCATCAAAATCGTGCCATGAATTGATCGACTGTGGCTGCAAGAAAGGGTGCACTGGACGCTGCAAGTGTGCCAAAGCTGCATTCAAGTGCACTGCACTGTGCTTCTGTTCTGGAGACTGTTAGATTGAGATCATTACCAATTTTCATCATTGCACTTGATTTAATGTAAGCTTTGGTGGACATACTTGGTTAACTACAGTTATTTTTTTAGAGGTTATTGCATCATTCCTTGCAGTGTAAACACTTTTTTTTCATCATTTCTGGTCTTTGGGTGTTCTGTACCTATCCCTGTACCTGAAAAAATAAAGTTTTAAAAGTTCAAATGAACTTTTTCCAATAGCAGTTCCAACTGCAGTCTCATAAAAATAGATATTTAAAGTAATTTGACCTTGACGTAAATGCATGTTCTTGAGTTCTGGCGATCTCAAAAGTATCACCAAATGAATGGGCATCCCCAATTTAGTTGGAAATGACACCTATAAGCGCGTTTGTACATTAGACCCGGTGGACTGGCGGCCATCTTGTATTTGACCTCACGGTCCTCAGAGGTCAAATCTGACTTCCCTCCACATCTGAAAATAAACCTTATGGTATATATACTAACTATGCTAGAAATTTCATGCTTTTCTCAAAAAATGCACAATTTGTTAAAATATGAGAGCTTATCCACTGTACTAGCTGGGTTCCAAGGCATCGAACAGCATTTGCATCACACTATAAAATATATACGTGTAGGGAGCTGTAATGCCCCTCCCCCTTTGTATATCCTTGCTGCTTTACCAATTACCAAGTATAACCAATTATATGTTTTGTTTTGACTGACTGCTGTACTCTTTTATAATACTTAGTTCTTTCTTGTGCATTGAGGATGTGTAATATCCTAATAAGGAGTTCTTTGCCTGTGAGCTCTTGGCCTGTGTGGGCACAATCTCTAGTTCCCCTTCCCTGGCCTTGGAGGCAACTGTTATCTCTCTGCCTCCCTCTAGACTTTGCCAATATCCTGTATTTGACACATTTATGAGTGTCCCCTCCCTTTGTACTTTCCCAACCAAGGTTCTATACAGAAAGTTGTAAACATGTTGCCACATATGGCTGACCATCTCCTTATCTGAGTTAAACTATGAGTGGCCTTGATGAGCTTCCTCTAACTAACTGAACAACAGGATGGGACTATGGTGGGAGGGCCAATGAGCCCATTCTGTCTCTGTATCTTGTGAGCTAAAACCACACCCGATATTCCTTATATAAAGCAAGTTTAAATCGAATTATTTCAGAGCATCTTGTTGTAGTGTTGGTCATTCCATGTGAACCTTCCTGCGACACCTGCTCCCGCAAGCTTGTGTAATCGAGTTCTAATAAATATATCCGTTGCTTCTTTTCTCTGAGTCTTCTGAGTCCCAAGTTCTAAGTCTCAATCCGACAAGTGGTGGCAGCGGTGGGATCAGTCTGTGCAGTCCGGGACGCGGTCCCAGGCAAGTGAGTGGTGAGAGACCAGCTGGCAATTGATCCGGGTCAGGTGAGCTGTGGTTTTCTTTTGTTTTTCCTTTATAGCCTGGGGGTCAGTCCAAATTGTAACCCACACTCTCTCTTGCTCGGATGCCGTTTGTTCCGTTCCCTGCTCAGACCTGATCCTCGAACCTAAATTTAAATACGGACCGCTTGGGTCCCGGAGCAACTGACTGTTTATGGACTCGTTAGGGTAACGTTACGTAAGGGAAAGTGCCCCACGTTGGGCGCCTGTGGATAAGGAGTAATAGATCTCTGGGTTGTGAGGGTAAGGATAAGGGCGGCGTCCCGATCCGAGGCCTACCTGGGAGACGTCGGAATTATAAGTAAAGTTAGAAGTATTACACGGGCGTAGGACGCCAGGAAAGCACAGTAAGGGTAGGTTAGACGGCTGAGTAGGCGGGCGATCCTCTCAGGAGAGTAGGTAGCGCGGCTGTACCGCGAGGCGGGCGAACCTCACGGGTACAAGGCTGCGAGCCTCTCAGAGTTAGGTAGACGGCTGTAACGCGAGGCGGGCGATCCTCACGGGTACAAGGCTACGTCGGTAAACTAAATTTTCCTAGGATGGGGAACAGGATGGGTAATAAGATTGTAAAGGCAGGTGAACCGCTTAGAAATACCCCAGCATTTTTCATGTTTCGGAGGTATGGCTATGATGCTGCGAGACCAGGGAAGTCATGGGTTGCGCTGACGAAGGATTTAGGTGAACCGTGGCCCGAAGGAGGGTCTTTTGCGCTGGAAAAATTGGACGCGTTGTATGAGGCATTAGAAAAGTTGGAACAGGCCACGAAACACTTCCCGCCTGACTATTGGAAAGTCTTTGGTTGGTGGAAGGAAGAAGCGATGAAGCGACACGCAAAGTCGAAACAGGCCAGCTTGGCCGGTGAGGTAACAAAACTCAAGGGTCTGAGGAAACAGGTGAATAAAGTGCAGGATGAAGCGCTTAAAGAAATAGAGAGGCAGGCCAACGCGCGACTGATGTCGCTCGTTGAAAACCCAGACCCTGCGGTAGGGGAAGTAGTGACCAATCTACCCTCCCCAGCCCCAGACCTAAGCCCTGTCCCGGGGTTTCAGGCACCACCTATCCTTTCTGCGCTCCCGCCACCACTTCCCTATAACCCCGCTACCATCGCGCCCCAGATACCCCAGAACCACCCGAGCCAGGGAAGACCGTTTGCACAACTCGGGGCTAACGGAATAGATGACGGGACCGACATCGCAGGGTTCCCGCCACCGATAGGACCGGATGGGTTATACCCCTCACTGGTAGGCTGTAATGGGAAAGAGACCTCACAAACTACCCCATTGGAATGTCAGGAAATAGAGGGAAGGAAAACATTGTGCCCCCTACAAGTTATCGGAGTTGACGCAGCAGGTCATGGGGTTCGAGAAAGGGTACCATGGAAAGAATCCTCTTTAACGGTAATGCGGGAAAGGATTCAACATTTGCTTATTGAGGATCCACGGCAGGTAGTGCCAACCATGACGAATTGGTTTTTAGCTGGCGAGTGCGACTATCGAGACATAACTCATATGGGAGTATCCGTGCTCCCACCCAAAGTATGGGAAAGGGCTAGACAAAGAGCACACTGGCCGCACGACGATCCAAGGGCAGCAGGAGCGGCCCAGATAACATTAGTGCAATGGGAGGCACTGAAGGTCCGGCTGCTGGGTGCCATCGAACATGCACTGTTGCCAGCAGGGGGTCCGGATTGGGGAAAAATCGGGGCCATCAAACAAAAACCAGGAGAACCAATTGGAGAGTACCGAGAAAGGTTGGAAAAGGCCATCGCGCGCTGGGGAGGACTGGGTCCGATGCAGCTGGTAGGGCTACCTCAACCATTGGTAAATCAATATCTAATCGAGGGGCTTCGGCCGATATTAAAGAAACAGGTACAGTCCGTCCTCTTCAGCTGGAAGGGAATGACAACCAACGAATTATGCGACAAGCTGGAACAATGCCCGGGCTCCTCCTTAGAGGAGAAGAAGGATATTAAGGAGGAAATATTGCAAATGTTTGTCCAGGAGAAACGGGCTCAATTTAATCAAGGTAAAAAGGGGGATCAGAGTCAGAACTACATACGCGAACAGTGCCAGAAGTGGGGGCCTGTCCGGGGTTATGAGGACCTTGGGAGGAGCGGTTTGCCTTTCTATAGGGGCCAATTCCCCAACGGAGAGTGGATCCACCGCGAAGGTAACCTCTGCGAAGGTTGTACTGCTGAGGACTTTGGACTAATTAATATGGACGAAATAAAACAACAATGGACAATACCACCCCCTCTTCCCCCTCCTCCTCAAAACCCCCAAACTTGGACCGTAGAAGGGCCCCCTCCCCAAAATTGGTATCCACCAAGACCCCTTCTCCAAACCCCTGGACCACCCCCCAATAGTGGGATGCAGAATGGACCAAGGGGGAACTGGGCCCCGCCTCGGGGTCCGCCGCAATGGCAACCAGTAAACCAGTCACAGTGGGGAGCGCCAGAACGCCGGCTGGGCGGAAGGGGAGCTGTAGAGGGACGACCTATGCCCTCCGCACCACCGGTTCCGCAGGAACCGTGCCATTATTGCAAGCAAATGGGACACTGGATACGTGATTGCCCAAAGGCTCGTAAGGGGTTTCCGCCCCAATACAATAGAGGGGCCTATTGACGGGACGCTGGCGGGTCGCCCAAGGAGTGTCCTCTTTTGACCATGACACCGGCAGAGGAACCGACCTTGATGTTGGACGTGGAGGGGAGACAATTAGAATTTCTCGTAGATACGGGTGCGACTCGCAGCACAATTAACAAGGGGCAATTGCCCTCTTTGCACCCCACGGCGAGGAATGTTCAAATACTGGGTGTTTCGGGCTTACCCCAAGCGCTTCCTGTTTCGGAGGAAGTGCGAGTAACATGCGGCCCGCTGGAGGCTAAACATGCGTTCCTGATGACCACTACCGCCCCGACAAATTTGTTGGGACGGGACTTGTTGTGCCGATTGGGCTGTCAAATCTCATGTACAGAGGAGGGAGTTTTTGTAGACGTCGCGGAATCTAAACGCGACTTGGTAATGACGGCATTGTCTCGGCCCGGCCCCACCGTGTATTGGTGGCGCATGGATGACGGGGCTCTGGCTACTTGGACGCATATCATAGATAATGTGTGTTTGGACAGTTCAGTTCTGCGAGATTGGCTACAACTGCACCAAATTTCGATAAAAACCTTAAAGGATAATCCACCCCATTGCACTGCGTACTATGATGCAACGGGCGAGGACGAGAATTATCGAGAGAAGGTTAAGGAAAAGCTGGGCAAGCGCATGCCTCTACATTTATCACGGATATGGATCGGCCGTGAGGGGATAGGTATCGAGGCAGTCCTAACCTCAAGTCAGCGTGCGTTGACCCAATACCCCGAAGGAGCGGCCGCCCATGTTACCCTCACCACTGCCAAGGGGTGGCCGCCGGAAAGTGTAGGTTGGATGGTGGGGCGGTTACGAGAAGTCCCCTTACAAGGTTATCGGAGTAAGAGAGGCCGCTGGACTTTGAAACGGCTCCAAAATGGCGAAGGGTTCTCAATTGACTTCAAGACACAACGGAGGGACGGAGTGTTCGAAGCAACAGAGTTGCCTCCTAAGGGCACCTATGCCATGAGGGCAGTGCTGACGGACCCGGGTGAGTCGGATTACCTCCTAGCGGAGGTGCCAGACAATTTATGGCCAAAGAGCGACGGTGAGGTTGGACGGATGCGAGACGCCAAACCTCTAGTGATAGCAGTGCAGCCGGGGATGCGCTTGCCAAATGTAAAACAGTATAAGCTACGACCTGAGGCCGACGTAGGCATAGCACCAGTAATTCAATCCCTAGTGGAACAGAAAATTATCGTGGAAACTAACAGCCCATGTAATACACCAATTTTGCCAGTGAAAAAGCCGTCGAAGGACAAATGGAGGTTTGTACAGGATTTAAGGGAGGTGAACAAGGTGATACAGGGCATACACCCACTAGTTCCAAACGGAGAAACCCTCATGATGTCAATCCCGCCGGACGCAACATACTTCACAGTTATCGACCTTTGTTCTGCGTTTTTCTCTGTGCCCATCGCGCCTGAGTCACAATACTTGTTCGCTTTCACCCATAGGGGGCGCCAGTATACTTGGACAGTACTACCTCAGGGGTTTTCAGATAGCCCCACTCTGTTTTCCCGGGCGCTACACCGCGACCTGGCGGATGTGGAATTGAAGGGAGGGTCAGTGTTGCTGCAATACGTTGACGATTTGTTGATTTGCTCCCCTTCAAAGGAGGCGTGCGAAATGGATTCCATGGCCCTATTAAAGGCCTTGGCGGCCAAAGGCCACAAAGTAGGCAGACCAAAACTTCAGTTTGTGCGGAAGGTTGTAACTTACTTGGGACACGCCATTTCGCACGGAAAACGAGAATTGGATGCTGGACGGGTGACCGCTATTATGGAGCTGCCTCGCCCTCGCTCGCAACGGCAACTGCTGCGCTTCCTAGGTATGACGGGATATTGCCGCACTTGGATACTTGATTTTGCGCTGCTGGCTAAGCCACTGTACGAGGCGACCAAATCAAACGCTCCGAACGAATTGGTATGGACGGAGGAATTGAGGCGATGTTTTGACGGGCTGAAACAGGCGTTGGTCACGGCACCGTCATTAGGACTCCCGGATTATGCGAAACCTTTTACCCTTTACACTCACGACGTGGGGGGTTTCGCCCAGTCAGTTTTGACACAGACCCATGGGGATAAGGAGCGGCCGGTAGCCTACTTTAGTAAAAAGTTAGACCCGGTCGAACAAGGGTTTCCGGTGTGCCTGCAAGCCGTGGCAGCGGCCAGGTACGCAGTAGAAAGAACAGCGGACATCGTTATGGGACACCCAGTAACGCTACGGGTACCGCATTGCGTCACTTCGCTGTTGTTACAGCGAAGCACACAGCATTTGTCTAACACTAGATTAATGCAATACGAATCCGCACTGATCACTGCAGCCAACATCACGATCGAACGTTGCACGACACTCAACCCAGCCTCACTGATGCCCACCCCTGAGGAGGGCGAACCCCATGTGTGCGCCGACGTGGTGCAGCTAGTCTCCACGGTGCGATCGGATTTAAAGGACAATTACTTAGAATACCCCGACTGTACATATTATGTCGATGGATCAGCTAGGCGCGCATGGGACGGGTCCCTGTTGTCCGGGTACGCCGTGTGCTCGGATAGCGAAACGGTAGAAAGCGGGCGTCTTCCACCTACATTTTCCGCACAGCAGGCGGAGCTGTGCGCCTTGACCAGAGCGTGCAGCTTGGCGGAAGGCCTTGCCGTCAACATTTACACAGATTCGGCCTACGCTCACGGCGTAGTCCACGATAAAGGGGCCATCTGTAAGATGAGAGGTTTTCTCACATCTGCCGGTTCAGTAATAAAGAATGGCGCGTTGGTAGAAGGGCTCCTCCGAAGTATTTTACTTCCCCGCGCTATCGCGGTAATTAAGTGTCGTGGCCACCAAAGGGCGGACACTGACGTTGCCCGGGGCAATGCAAGGGCGGACGAGGCGGCAGGAAAGGCCGCCAACCAACAGATAGAACGCAACATGCCGATGGTGACACGAGCAAAGGCGACATCCGCACAGATTGCTGACATACCGACTGTGGGACCACCCGCCACACCAACTAAGGACGATATCATAAACTTACAGAACGCTGCACCGACGGCCGAACACGAGGACTGGCTCAAGCGAGGGGCGATACGCCTCGGGCCAGGAGAAATATGGACCCTTGACGAGAAACCTATAGCACCCCAGGCCTTACTGCCTTGGCTGGCACGCATGGCTCATCAGAATGGTCATGTGTGCCAGAGGGGGGTGATGGGACAGATAAACTACACTTGGGCAGCGCCAGGACTGTCACGGATTGTATCCGAAGTGTGCCGATCGTGCGTGGTCTGCCAGCAACACAATAGAGGGGCGCCGCCGAGACATGCACATGATGGGGGACGGCCCCCGCCTAGTGGGCCGTTCGCAACTATCGAGTTCGATTTTACAGAATTGGAACCAAGCATGTCGTTTCGCTATGTGTTGGTAATCGTAGATACGTTCACCAAATGGGTTGAAGCCTACCCATGCGTCAAGTCCGATGCCCCGACAGTAGCGAAGCGCCTCGTAAGGGATTTTATGTGCAGATTTGGCATTCCCCAGATAATTTCGTCAGATCAAGGGGGCCATTTCACGGCGCAGGTGGTCAAGGGCATCCTGAAGGCGTTGGGCGTTAAACAGTCCTTCCATTGCGTTTACCACCCACAGTCATCGGGACTTGTGGAACGAACGAATAAGACTTTAAAGAATAAACTAGCGAAACTTTGCGCAGACACGGGCTTGAGGTGGCCAGAGGCTCTCCCGCTGGCATTGATGAGCATTCGTTCCACCCCGGGTCGCACTACGGGCCTTTCCCCCCACGAAATATTAATGGGACGACCTATGAGCTTGCCCGTTTCAGCACCAACGGACATGTCCACCCTTGCTTTGCCAGTAATGGATGACATGCTTTTGAGATTTTGCATAGGCTTGTCCAATGTGGCACGCAGCATCCATGCTCGAGTACGAGAGGCGCTGCCTGAACCAATAGGCCACGCCATCCACGACTTCCAGGCCGGCGACTGGGTGCTTGTAAAGCACTTCACCCGCAAGGCTGCTTTGGAGCCACGGTGGAAGGGACCATTCCAGGTGCTACTGGTCACACCGACGGCAGTCTTCTGCGAGGGTAAACCTTCGTGGATCCACGCCACCCATTGTAAGTTGTCCATTCCCGCACCACAAGTCACACAAGACACCGCACCTCACACTGCTAAAGACACCGCACCCCACACAGCTGAAGACAATGCACCGTCTAGGGCACCACAGTCTCCTAAGGGCGGCGATGACGGTCATGATGATGGGAATTCTGGGTAGTTGCCTCAAACCCCCTGCCAAAGATAGGCTCTTGAACTTTGAGCTATCGAGAAAGGACCTCCCCAAGTACCCAGGACCCGACAACTATTCAGCATTTCCCCTCTACCCCGTCAAGTATATAACGGCTCGCTGGGGAGACAAAATAGCGGTGAATTGCTGTAACTTGGAAACGAGCTTTAAGTGGTTATCTGTAAGATGGGTGGAAGCTATAGTGCAACACAATAAGACACCACAGGCACGCATGACAAGACCACGCCTAGTCCTGACTAAGGTTAGGAAAGTGGAAAATGGAACATATGGGGACATAAGCAGCCGATATGCCCCAGGATATCGATGGGGCAAGGGCATTGAGAATACTACCCTCATGTTGCATTATACCCCCATTGGTCCGGATACAACAATGATACTTGAATGTGGAATATGGCCCCCTCGCACGACAATCCCAAATGGAACTACACCCTACTTACGACCTAGTTGCGCCGCTTACGTCATTAAAACCCCGCCTGCCCAGGAAGTAAGAAGGAAGCCAGAGGAGAACACATACTGGAAGGTCGCACGACATATGGCCACATTACAGAATAGGACACGGTGTTGGATGTGTATGCACCTTCCCCGCACCAGCACAGCAGGAATACCAATGGTAGTGTTACCCCTATCACTCAATGATTTGTGCTCAAAGCCACTAGACACCAAATGCCTTAGTACAACCCTGACAAGCCAAGGTTCTGATGAAACCGCGTGTAAACGAGTTTTCCAGTACTCGCCCCCCATTCAGCCCCGACACTTTGAGGAACGTCCGGCACCGGTTTGGGTTAAGCCGGCTAAGGGGGCCCTATGCTTAGAAGGAAAGGGCCAAATAATGGTAGGTAAATCCGTGTGTAGAGATACCCTCCTCGCGGACCCTAGGGAAGGGAAACACATGCTGTTAGTAAATGTTACAAGTTCGCCCTTACATAACCTCACACACCTTCAGTTGGCATGGGAAGGGGAAAACGGAACAAACACTATCGCAGACCTTCGCACTTGCATGACCAC
Organism: Myxine glutinosa; assembly: GCF_964187855.1. NCBI lineage: Eukaryota > Metazoa > Chordata > Myxini > Myxiniformes > Myxinidae > Myxine > Myxine glutinosa. Next base: position 63,672 of record NW_027617964.1, on the reverse strand, counting down.
TCATTTAGTGGCTCCACACGGAACCATGTTTGTATGCGGGAACAAAGCTTACCCGTATTTACCTGATAATTGGGGAGGAATTTGCTATTTAGGATCAGTTTTCCCAGAAATGGAAATGCGACAACACTTGCATAATACCCCCGCACTCATAAGGACACAACGAAGCACCTATTGGCACAACGACGGTACCACCACCTTACATGGCGCTGATTGGGAGAAGGCCGTTAGTTTCTTCTTCCCATGGGCTGGGATGGTCATGAGCAGTTACCGCATTGACAAAATTGCGTTAATCTTAGAAAGTGTGGCCAACGCCACCGCTACAGCACATGACGAAATGTTGGACACAGTCGTCCACCTGCGTACAATGGTTATGCAAAATAGGGTCGCGTTAGATATGCTATTGGCAGAACGAGGAGGGGTATGTGGGATAATTGAGGGTAGATGTTGCACTTTTATTCCTGATCCCTCCCAGGGGGTCAGTGCTGCTATTATAAGGTTAAGGGAAAGCGCTCATACATTGACAAGGGATCGAATGGATCGGGAAGCCTCCCACCAGTGGCTTACCGACTGGTTCAAAGGGTGGACAGGTACGATAGTAAAGTGGGTACTGACCGCCTTGGCAATAGTCCTTGGAATCGTGGTTAGCTGTGTAATAATCAAGGCTTTAGTCCTTGCGTGTGTGAGAAAGTTTTCCACAGGATGGACACTGAAGACGACAACAGAAAAGGCCATGGTGATGATCGACAAGCTGATCGCAGGTCCAGATGACACACCGGCCGTCGACGTGACTGCAGACCGCGGATCCTGGAACGACGACCCGAACGAGCCACTGGGCCGCGACAATGAGATCTCCGCTTCCGAAGATTGTTCTTCCATTGTTGATATTACCGATATTGATGTTGATTACACTTTTGCGGACCTCGAAGCATTTCAGGCTGCCAGGAGGCCGATTACTCTGGGCCCCAACACGTCGCATGCAGACGTCAACGAGTTCCTAAGGGACTCCTCTCGTTTCTTCTCGATGTGTAAGGCTATGACTGTTGCTGGCCGCCGTCGCCGCAGGCCTACGCCACCTGAGAATAATGTTACTGATGATGTTACCAATGATGATGTGGGCCACTTGCAAGGGTCCCCGACTGATGTTTATGTCTCAATGCAGGCCTTGCCTCTTTATGTTTCACGAGCTCACCTTTATGTCTCACAAGCTCACAGTGAGTCAAACGCCACTGACCCAGTCCGGGATTTGGACCCAGCTGCAAACCCAAGCCCGGATGGAGAGGAACTCGATCGTGGAGATACTCTGAGTTCCGAGTCTGATTGTTTTACGAATTCGTCCAGGGATAACAGCGATGCAAGCAGCATCGCCTCGGACGATCTCGACTTTGACCCAAAGGAAGTCGCTCTCCCTCCTTTGGACCGTTATGCTTTATTTTATGGCCATAGGTTTGAGCCACCTGATACTGACGATGTTGTGTCTTCCCCAGATCACCAGCACGTAAGAGACCTCATGAACATGAATATCGATTGAGCGCTGAAGATCTACAAGGATTTCACCTGGGGAAGCCTGGGCGAGCTCCAGTCGGGGGGGAGTCCGGCCGCACCTCTGTGGGCAAAGGGTGGGTCGGAGATCTTCCTGGGTGTGGACCCCGGTGGAACCAGTGGTCTTCGTTGTGGATTTGACACGCTATTCGATCTTCATGCCTCTACGGTCTCACCTCATACACCCATCTACACCTGACTTACATCATACACCCACTTACACCCACTTACACCCACACACCCGCGGATCATCCTGCTGAGTGCGATGTGCGGTACTGGGTACGGGACATGCTCACTGGGCTGCATTCGCGTGGTACGTTACGTTTAGTGAACCCTTTACACTGTCTCTCTCACCTCTCTTGGTGGATTTTGTATGCCATTTGATCACCCTGCTTTTACGGACTTACATCGCATACTCACATACAGACGCGAATCATCCTACTGAGTATGTGTGGTGCTTTGGGTGCGGGATGTGCTCACTGGGCTGCCTTCGCGTGATATGTTGAATGATTTTCCTGATTGGTTTTGTTTCTGCTTTGTTTGAAATAAAGGCCTTTGATTGGCTCGAAGATAACTTTGTATCTTAGATCCAAAAGGGCGGTATGTAGGGAGCTGTAATGCCCCTCCCCCTTTGTATATCCTTGCTGCTTTACCAATTACCAAGTATAACCAATTATATGTTTTGTTTTGACTGACTGCTGTACTCTTTTATAATACTTAGTTCTTTCTTGTGCATTGAGGATGTGTAATATCCTAATAAGGAGTTCTTTGCCTGTGAGCTCTTGGCCTGTGTGGGCACAATCTCTAGTTCCCCTTCCCTGGCCTTGGAGGCAACTGTTATCTCTCTGCCTCCCTCTAGACTTTGCCAATATCCTGTATTTGACACATTTATGAGTGTCCCCTCCCTTTGTACTTTCCCAACCAAGGTTCTATACAGAAAGTTGTAAACATGTTGCCACATATGGCTGACCATCTCCTTATCTGAGTTAAACTATGAGTGGTCTTGATGAGCTTCCTCTAACTAACTGAACAACAGGATGGGACTATGGTGGGAGGGCCAATGAGCCCATTCTGTCTCTGTATCTTGTGAGCTAAAACCACACCCGATATTCCTTATATAAAGCAAGTTTAAATCGAATTATTTCAGAGCATCTTGTTGTAGTGTTGGTCATTCCATGTGAACCTTCCTGCGACACCTGCTCCCGCAAGCTTGTGTAATCGAGTTCTAATAAATATATCCGTTGCTCCTTTTCTCTGAGTCTTCTGAGTCCCAAGTTCTAAGTCTCAATCCGACATACGTATGTTTCCTTAAGCAAGGCAGAGCCTGGTCCCGCATCTCTGTTGCATCTCTGTTCTCAGGACAGGGCATCTCTGTTGGTGTGCTTCCAGAGTCCTCTGGGTCTTTTGGGTTTTCAAGGGTCTTTAGGGTCTATTGAGTCCCCTGGATCTTCAGGGTCTTTTGGGTCTTCATGGTATTTTGGGTCTTTAATGGTATTCGAAGTTTCGGGGGTCTTTGAGGTATTTTGGGTACTCTTGGTCTTTGGGGTGTTTTGGATCTTCATGGTATTTTGGGTCCTCTGGGTCTTTCAGGGTATTTGGGTTATTTTGGGTTGTCTGGATCTTTGGGGTCTTTAAAGGTCTTCTGGGTCTTTGGGGGTATTTTGGATGTTCGGGATATTTTGGGTCTTCAGTGGTCCGCTCGTTCTTTTGGGTATTTTTTGGTCTTTTGAGTCCTCGGGTCTTTTAGGTCCTCTGGGTCTTTTTGGGTATTTTGGATGCTCGGGATGCTTTGGGGATTTTGAGTCTTCAGGGTCGTTGGGTCCTCTGGGTCTTTTCGGTCTTAGGGATCTTTGTGGTATGTCATATAATAACGTTAATATTTTGCTATTATCATAATCATTAGTGTTGGTATTGAGTGCGCGGTGCTACGCCTGTGCGACGTCCGCCGCCGTCGTCGTCGCCAAAGGCACGGCCTCCGGCCACCGGGTGGTGCGGTCCACCATGGTGAGGACATGGGTGAAACCCCGCGAGGGGGGCAGAGGTCCCACCAGGTCCACGTGAACGTGGTCGAACCGACGTTCCGGCACCATAAACGGGGCCAAGGGGGCCTGGGTGTGTCGGTGCACCTTTGCGCGCTGGCACGCGAGGCGCGTCCTGGTCCAGCTGCGGACGGCCTTCCGGAGGCCATGCCAGACAAACTTGTCGGCGACCAACCTCTGGGAGGCCTTCGTGCCCGGGTGGGACAGGCCGTGGATGGCGTCAAAAACCTGGCGCTGCCAGCCTGCGGGCACGATGGGGCGAGGCCGCCCGAGGGAGACGTCGCAAACGAGGGCCATGCCCGCGCCGTCGAAGGGCACCTCGGTGACGCGGAGGCCCGTGACGGCGGTCCGCAGGGCCTGGACCCCGGGGTCGGCGGCCTGGTCCGCCACCATCCGGGCATAGTCGATGCCAAGGTGGACTGCGTGGGCGACGGCCCGGGAAAGGCAATCGGCCACCGGGTTGTCCTTTCCCGCGACGTGCCGGATGCCCGTCGTGTACTCGGACACGGCCACGAGGTGACGCTGTTGCCGGGCCGACCATGGCTCGGCGACCTTGCCCATCGCGGAAACCAGCGGTTTGTGGTCGACGAAGGTCGTGAACGCACGGCCCTCGAGCAGATGGCGGAAGTGCCTGACCGCCAGGTGAAGCCCAAGCAACTCGCGGTCGAAGGTACTGTACCGGCGTTCGGGCGGGCGAAGCTGCCGGCTGAAGAACGCCAGCGGTTGCCAGGCACCACGCACCCATTGCTCGTACACCGCGCCCACCGCGTAGTCCGAGGCGTCGGAGGTGAGGGCGATCGGTGCATCGGGCGCCGGGTGCGCGAGCATGGTGGCATTGGCCAAGGCGAGCTTCGCGCCCGAGAATGCCGCATCCATCTGCCCGGTCCAGGTAACGTCACCTTTGCCTGGCTTCCCTCGAAGGGCCTCGTGTAAGGGGCGCAGGAGCTGGGCGATGCGGGGCAGGAACCGATGGTAAAAGTTTATCATGCCCAGGAACTCCTGGAGCCCTTTTATCGTGCGGGGGCGCGGAAACCCCTTCACCGCCTCCACCTTGGCCGGTAGGGGGACGGCCCCGTGCCTGGTGACGCGGTGCCCCAAAAAGTCGATGCTGGTGATGCCGAACCGGCACTTGGCGGGGTTCACGATGAGGCCATGCTGGCCCAGGTGTTCGAAGAGCGTGCGGAGGTGATGAAGGTGCTCTTCGTGGGACGCGCTGGCGACGAGGATGTCGTCCAGGTAGACGTACAAAAAATCCAAGCCGCGCAAGACGCTGTCCATTAGGCGCTGGAACGCCTGAGCCGCATTTTTCAAACCGAAGGGCATCCGAAGAAATTCGAAAAGCCCGAACGGCGTGATGAGAGCCGTCTTCGGGATGTCCTCCGGCCTGACAGGAACCTGATGGTAGCCGCGCACGAGGTCCACCTTTGAAAAGAAGGACATGCCCGCCAACCGGGCAGAGAAGTCCTGTATGTGGGGGACGGGGTAGCGGTCGGGGGTGGTGGCGTCGTTGAGGCGCCGGTAGTCCCCGCACGGTCGCCATCCCCCACCGGGCTTGGGCACGATGTGGAGCGGCGACGCCCACGCGCTCTCGGAGCGCCGCACGATGCCGAGCCGCTCCAGCATGGCGAAACCCGCTTTCGCTACCGCGAGCTTCGTCGGCTCGAGGCGGCGTGCCCGGGCGTAGACCGGTGGCCCGGCGGTGGGGATGTGGTGTTCCACCCCATGCTTGATGGTCCCTGCCGAGAAGGTCGGCCGCGTGATGGCCGGGAAACCCGCGAGGAGGCGGGTGAATTCGTCCGCTGCCGGAAGCGTACAGATCAACCTGGCCGGAACCGAACCGCTCAGCAAGCCGCTCGGCGAGCCGCTCTGTGAGCTGCTCAACGAGCCGGGCAGCGCGCACGCGAGCGAGCTGAACGTCTCAGCCTGGACAAGCCTTCTACGCTTTACATCGACCAGTAATCCATTAGCACATAAGAAGTCCGCGCCGAGCAGTGCCATGGGCACGTTGGCCGTAACGAACGACCAACGGAAAACCTGCCCTCCGAACCGCAGGGAGAGACAGCGTTTTCCGTACGTGCGTATAGACGTACCATTGGCCGCAAGCAACGCGGGACCTCGGCCCGTGGTTTGCTTGTCGGACGTACCGGCAGGAACGACACTCACCTGCGCTCCCGTGTCGCACAGGTAACGGCGCCCGGACAAGGTGTCCGTTATGTACAGAAGGCTGTTTGAATTGCCGACACTCACAGTTGCCACCGAGCGTCGGCTCGCCCGTTTCCCGACCTGCCGAATGAGCACGGCGGGCGACAATGCCGAGCCTCGTGGCCGAACTTGGCGTGGAAGAAACACCAGGTGGACGGCTGCGGCGTCGGAGGCCGCGGTTTTCTTCGCGGCGGCGGCAGTGGTGGTGGGCGGGGCGTGGCGGCGGACACGAGGTGCAGTGCATCAGGGAAAGCCTCGGGAGCCGCGACCGCGCCAAGACTCGCCTGCGTGTCCAAAGCCGCGTAGTATTTGTCGGCCTCGGCAGCGATCGCACGGGGTTCCATTAACGCGGAACCGGCCAAAGCGAGGCGGACTCGTGCTGGCAGCTGGCGTCGAAATAACGCCCGGAATAGAGCGTTCGGGGTTTCGTCGCCCATGAGCACCAGCATATGATCCATACGGACCGACGGTCGCGTGTCCCCGATCTCGGGGAGGTCCAAGAGGCGATCGGCCCGTGCGTCCACCGTAAGGCCGAACGTGGCGAGGAGGAGACGCTTGACCGCCTCGTACTTGCCGTCGGCAGGTGGATCCCTTAGGACCGATACGACGCGGGTGGCCGTGCCGGGCCCGAGGGCGGCGACCACGTGGCAGTGCATGGTCTCGTCCACCGTGATGCCTCGAAGTCGGAACTTGGCTTCTGCCTGCAGGAACCAAACTTCGGCTTGTGACTCCCAGAATTCGGGGAGCTTGATGGAGACCGCGTTGGTAGCCATTGTTGCGGCGGTTTCGGGTGGTCAGCGACGGCTGACTCGAATGTCGGAGGTCACCAATGAAGTGCGCGGTGCTACGCGCGCGACTTGCTACCAAGGAGGAAGCGGACAACGCGGTAAGTTTAATGTTCTTTATTAAAAGAGGTCACTGTAGTACTGGCGCGCTCCGGGCTGCGCGCCCGGTGTATATCCTGAGGCCACGCCTACCTCTCGGCGTGGCCGCCGCCCACTTGGTGCGCGGAATGATGTCACCACGCCAGTGAGCTTCCGTGTCCGCCACAGTTTTACATTTGTTATTAAAAGCCGTCTTGGAAAAAACGCCATGACGATCTATCTTAACATGGATATATACACCTCGACATAGAACTCTCTGGATGGGGAAAACTCCCTTGGGGGGGGGGGGGGGGGGAGGTAAATGAAGTCGCCACAACCTCCATTGTGTGACCCAGATTTTGTGACCCAGACCCAGATTTTGCGGCTTTTAAAGCACGTAAAAACGAACTCAGCGTGGAAAATGGTTGCCTACTCTGGGGATGTCGTGTCGTGATCCCGAAAAATCTGCGTTCCAGGGTCATGGATGAAATCCATGACTGTCACCCCGGGATTGTGAAGATGAAGTCACTCGCCAGAAACTATGTGTGGTGGCCGAATCTTGATGCTGATATCGAACATCATGTTCGACATTGTTACCCCTGCCAGAGCACCCGGAATACACCTGCGAAAGCGCCACTGCATCCCTGGGAATGGCCCAGCGAACCGTGGCATCGCCTTCATCTCGATTATGCCGGGCCTATTAACGGCAGCATGATTCTAATAATTACGGACGCGCACACAAAATGGATTGATGCCTATGTGACGCGTAGTACTACGTCAGCCATTGTCATCGAAAGACTCAGACGCTGTTTCGCCACTCATGGTCTGCCCAGGATGATCGTGAGTGAAAACGGTTCGTGTTTTTCCAGTACCGAGTTTGCCAAGTTCACACGTCGGAACGGCATCAAACATAAGTTTGTCAGCCCACATCACCAGGCTTCAAATGGCTTGGCCGAACGATCCGTGGGAATCATCAAATCCGGAATGCAGAAACTTCAGGAGGGAACCCTGGAAACAAAGCTGTCTCGTCTCCTGTTCAAATACCGCATCACGCCACAATCAACAACCGGTGCAGCTCCGTCTGAGTTATTGATGAAACGACACTTGAGATCGACACTTGACAATCTCAAACCAGACATATCATCAAATGTTTATCCGAGCCAGCTTAATCAAAAGTTGGTGCACGATAAGACGTCCAACAGTCGATGTATCAACATTGGAGATCCAATGTTTGCCCGAAATTTTGGTGCAGGTGCGACGTGGCTACCGGGGGACATCATCGAGAAGCCAGGTCCACCGTCCTGCGTGATTCGCCTGCAGGACGGCCGCGAAATTCGTCGACATCAGGACCACATAACCTACCGTCACTGTGAGTCGATGGAGCCTGTAGCATCGTCACAGTCAGGACAACAGTTCGACCCGCCACTGCCGGAGATCGTCGTGGCCGCTCCAGCCGGCTCGGATGCCCCGAAAACCTCTGCAAACGCTACACCCTTCGTGGAGACCAAAGGAATCACCTCGGACTCTGTATCCACTGGTACACCGCGACCCAAAGGGATCACCTCGGACTCTGTATCCACTGGTACCCCGCGACCCAAAGGGATCACCTCGGACTCTGTATCCACTGGTAGGCCCTACACCGCGACCCAAAGGGATCACCTCGGACTCTGTATCCACTGGTACACCGCGACCCAAAGGGATCACCTCGGACTCTGTATCCACTGGTAGGCCCTACACCGCGACCCAAAGGAATCACCTCGGACTCTGTATCCACTGGTACACCGCGACGCTCCATGCGTGAGAGAAAAGCACCCGACTAGTCTAGTAGGAAGACTAGGTCCCCCTGCACCCCCCGGAGATATACTTCTAATCAGTGTTTTTAGATTGGAAAAAATGTGTAGAAAATGACTAGCTATGGCCCCAAGCTGAAAAAATGTCCCACATACCATTTTTATGCAAATTACTGCTGCCATTATCAAAAAAACGATTTTTGACATATCTCAGCCAATATTGCAGATAATTGAAAAATGAAGGTGTCTAGACCCATGTTTTGAAGGGCATAGATCATGATAGAACTATTCATAACATGATTACATGTGTCTATGGTATACTAGTATGCATATTAATGCTGTAATTACAAAATAATCAGTTTTACAAATGATAAGGATACGTTAATACTGCAGATAACTTAACATGGTACATAAGGGGTCTAAACCCAGGTATTTTCAAGGTTAAATGTCAACAAGATGCTCCTGAGTCTTGCATAGGGGCGGGACATTGGCAGTAACATTGGTACCACTCAACTTTTCTTCCCACCATTGACTTTGTATTGCGAGAGATTTTCACTTGCTTATTTAAAGGTTTCTCACCCAGCCCACGTAAAATCTACCAACTCCTGCTGTTAACTCCCAAACATATTTTTTTATGTTATCCAATCACAGTGCAGAAATGACAGACTAGAGATCCAAATTAGTGCTGCTATAGCTGCCATTTTACATTTCCATCCATGTAACATGCGCGCTCGCGCGCTCGTATCAATTGGTAATGTCGCGCGCTCGTATCAATTGGTAACGTTGATGTTATTGAATACCTCAGTTGAAAGTTCAGTCTTCCATTCCATCTGTGTGTTGTTCTTGGTATTCATCCTCCAATCTAGCCAGGTAAGATGCTAACTATAATGTTACTCACACTCTTGACTTCAGTTTCTGCATGAAATCATAAACAGGCAGAATAACAGCTGAGCCAGCTAGCACCATGTTAGCTAACGTTAAAGCTAGCCTCATCTATGTACAGTATGTTCCTAATGTCGGTGTAACTTAAACTTTTGTTAATGCCAAACATGAGACATATCTGTTGACTTCTGTATATGAATTGAACCAGAAAGAGGCACGACAGCTGAGCTAGCTACAGTAACTTAGCACAATGTTTCATTGGCCTAGATAGCTAACGTTAGTGTGGAAGAATTTAGATGTTTTAGCTATTAGCACTTTTGATGCCACTAAACATGGTTTAGTCAGCTAAAAAGTACCCTAGTGTAGAACATGACTCAGAACCTCTGTTACCTCACTGAAAACTCAGAGCCTCCTTTCACAGGCACTTTTAACATTTTAACTTTTAACTTTCAGAGAGTGTAAAGACCAACCATGGCCACCAACAGCTGAAGACATGGAGCTCAATCCTGAAGACATCCTACCTCCAGACCTTGTCCGCTTTCTCAGCGTGCTAATGACTGGCAAGGAGGGCATCGAGACAGAAAAGGTGAAGCGTCTGGTCTTCTCCATTGGACAAGATCTGTGCCGTGCAGTGTCAGATGGAAAATGGAAGTTACCAAAGCACATTCTCCTCTGTGTGACTGTAAGGCACCTGTTCCGAAGCAAACAGCTCACCACAATACTACACAGGCTTGGACACTCTGAGAGCTACGATTTCGCCTTGGAGTTGGAAACTGCTCTCGCCAAGGTCCTGGATGAAGTCTCAACTTATCGTACACCACAAATTGTGACAGGAGAGGGCAACCTTGTATTCCACTGTGAGTGGGACAACTTGAATAAAACCACTACCAGTGTGCACGGCAGCAACATTGTAAACAGTGCTGGAGGAATCATGGTGCAGGAGGTCAAGCCCGGGTTCGAGAGCAGCAAGGACCGAATGCTACCTACCATCAATAGGTCACAACAGCGTAGCCTGAAGGTCGACACACCAAAAACTCTCCCACCCTTGCACTTTACTCGCGTTGGCCCGAAGTTCCCTGAAGGCTCATCATTCACACCGCCAGCAGAGAATGACACAGTCTATGCCACTACGATGCAAGAGTACTACATCTGGCTCTTCATCAGATACATCGGAAGCTGTGGCCTGCAGCCTGTGCCTGGGCTAGGGGGTTTCACCTCTGCAACTGGTTCTCCCCCACCCAGCAAATCAACAGTCGACTACTGCACGCCTATCCACCAACCGATCACAGACAACGCAGTTGTTCGTGAGCTACTGAAGCGTTCCGAGGCAGCAACTGCTGAGGTGGGTCAGAGATGGGTCCTGAATACATTTGATCTGGGTGTCTGCATGAAAGCCCTTCCCATCATCTGGCGCTGGCCAAATGAATTTGCTAGTCATGTAGTAACGATTGGACCCTTCCACACATCCATGAACTACATCGGGATGCTCACTGGACACAAGATGCGTGGTTCTGGATATGCAGAGATTCTCTTTGAGGCACAACTAGTAACAAGTGGATCTCTCAAAGGTGTTCTCAGTGGAAAGGCCTACGCAAAGTCCCTCTTTTGCCTCAAAACAGTGTGTGAGGCAATGGAGAGGCTGTTGATGGAGAGATTCACTGAGGAGGAGAACATCATGATCTCTGACCCTGCTGTGCTTCTCAGAATGACCCAGTCTTGCAACCGAGAGCACCTCGATGAAGCCCTCAAAGACCCCTCAAGCAGTAATTTGCATAAAAATGGTATGTGGGACATTTTTTCAGCTTGGGGCCATAGCTAGTCATTTTCTACACATTTTTTCCAATCTAGAAACACTGA
>NW_027617964.1:45000-47500 GCF_964187855.1 Myxine glutinosa | reverse complement strand
CTAAAGGTGGTTCATATAATTATCTCACTCCCAAATAATTTCTACGGGAACATGCAATAATTAGCAAGTGTTGTGGACCTGGTTTTCCGTCTCTGCAGCTGAAGGCTGGAGGCATTGATACTTGCGGTTTGTTTGTCCGGCCGTCTGTGCGTCTGTCAGTCTGTCTTCACGTTTCTTTTGTTACTATGATAACTTGTAAACCAATGATGGAATTTTAACCAAACTTGGCACAAGTATGGATTATAATCCAAAGATGAACCAATTCAATTTTGGGTTCAACAGGCCAAAGGTCAAATGTCATGTGCCCTTCGAAAATATTTTTCTAGACCATAACATGAGATAGGGCTGGCAGGATGGCCGGGAGGTACGCACACTCACCTTTTAAGCTGTCAAGTCTGGGTTTGAATGCTGACCCAGCTATAAACTGCCATTTTGGTGTTTCTCAGGCAGGGCCATTCGACAGTGTGTGCGTGTCATACCTCGGATGGACGTTAATTAAACTGGGCGTCCCATCTCCAGCATTAGTTGGTGGATGTTAAAGATCCCACAGTGTCCTTTGCAAAGGGTAGGCAAGCTATCCGTGGCACCATGGCCAAGTTCCAAATTCCTGCCAGAACTACTGCTGGGAAGGCAAAGGCAAACGACCTTGTAAAACCCTTGCTCGGGAAGCTGTTTTGGTGGCACCAAAGGTTGTTGAAGAGTATGGTACATCAGAGGGAGAGACAGACAGAGACAGACAGAGAGAGAGAGAGAGAGACAGAGAGAGAGACAGAGAGAGAGACAGAGAGAGAGACAGAGAGAGAGACATAGAGAGAGACAGAGAGAGAGACAGAGAGAGAGAGACAGAGAGAGAGACAGAGAGAGAGACAGAGAGAGAGACAGAGAGAGAGAGAGACAGAGAGAGAGAGAGAGAGACAGAGAGAGAGACACAGAGAGAGAGAGAGAGACGGAGAGAGACAGAGAGAGACAGAGAGAGAGAGAGAGAGAGAGAGAGAGAGAAAGAGAGAGAACGAACGAGAGAACGAGAGAACTCAAGTTGGAAGCATCTTGTGTTCTCGCTTCTATTTTGTTATCGCTTTTCTTTTTTTGCATTCTCTCTCATGTGCTCTTTATAATTTAGGCAAAATGTAACAGCGGGTTGCCATCTAACTTGAACGGAGGCATATCCATTGACACATTCACGTTAAATTCTTTTTTTCTTTTCTTTTTTTTTGTCCACTTCAACATTTCCATGATTAGGTTGAACTGTATATCTGCTTCTGGCTTTCCTTGGTATGCTTGTGCATTATGTTTATGATCCTTTGTGGTACTCCATCTGCAGTCAAATCATGTACTTGTATTAGATTAAATTATACAAAGGCTGAAAGCTTTGACTATCGTCACTTCCTCCATCTTTCTCTACCTTTATCTCCCAACCTGATTTCCTATTTCTCCCAGTTTCCCTCCAATGCTTTATGACTACTTTGCCTACGAACGGCCCCAATTGTTCCCATCTTCTCTTGTGGAGCGTATCTGTAACATTGACAACGCCTGGTATTGATTTGTTTCAGCTTGATGTTTTTGACACTTGGAAAAGGTTTATTGGTGGCACTGGGTGAGGAACCGGACCACTCGATATTGAATAGGCAACGCGTCATCCTTACTGGGCCCGTTTCTTTTCTATGCACTGTGTGATGCCTCCTGTGCCCACGCAATGCACCTTTGATTCTGATCCTGACATAGCCGGCTGGCTCTGGCCACACTGAAACCCAAAGATGAGATTGTCTGATGCTGTGCTCAGGACTTGAAAGTCGTCAACATGAATCCTATTGTTGCACCAGGTCTACTGTGTTGATTAGATATTCTGGGGTCGACCATGGGAGGCTTTTCTTTGGCCCAAGTATTTCACAAATCATCTGGCCAGGCCTGATGTTCGACTGAAAGTGATTGGGCAATAATTTGTAATTTTGCCTACCACTGGCGATAACCCACCTACTCTTCCAAACAGACGCCTGGGATATTTTATCTCTATCAAATAATGTTAGCAGGTGGGACAGTTGGCTTGATGACTGACAGCGAATTCTTAGCAGATGGGACAGTCGCACTCCATGCAAGACAGTGTTCATTGTGATACAACTATGTGCTTGCAAAGCCCCAGTCTGATAGTTTATAGTTTGATCGGGAATACGGGGCTTTTAAAATTATGCAATCTGCCCCAGAATGCTTGGCGCACATGTGCAGAAACCCCCGTCATCAAGATTCAGCGGGGTGGCCCAATGTATATAATGCACACCAGATAAGGATTGCAGCGTAAAATGGGTGGGGGTGGGTGGCCTCTGCACAACCAAAGTTTTGGAGAACTTTTTGTTCAATCTGTCCAAAAAGTTGATATTCCGCAGCCCGAACTGCAAAAACTCCCTACAATGTGGACCCATGCAAGGCCTGTAAAGCGGAATTTTCTACTCGACCTACCCGATCATCCTTGTCAGTGAATTGACTTTGAACCTTACCTCGCGTGAAC
>NW_027617964.1:0-42500 GCF_964187855.1 Myxine glutinosa | reverse complement strand
GGCCCAAATGACCCAAATGACCCAGAGGACCCAAATGACCCAAATGACCCAGAGGACCCAAATGACCCAGAGGACCCAAATGACCCAAATGACCCAGAGGACCCAAATGACCCAGAGGACCCAAATGACCCAGAGGACCCAAATTCTATGTATGTTTCTATGATGATGTATGTTTTGGTGAAAGTACATAATGTGAATACTAGTAGCAATTTTACAAAAACCATGGCATAATTTCAAATCTTGACCCGAGATGATAATTATGCTACATCATAATTTCCATGTGCCAACCTGGGCGGAATCCAAGTGGATTCACTTGACTTGTTATTTATTTCTTCTGGATTTTATTTGCTGCTTCTGTTCAATTGTTCTTTCCTCACTTTAGGCCAGGGTTTAATACGTAAAGCAACAAATTGGCTTTGCCTTTGATTTTGGAAAATTATAGTCACTATGTTCACTCTTTAAAATAGATACTGGCTTTCCACCTCACAACTACAGCAAACTATTCCTATATCATTCTAAATACACAATCTGGTGACTGTTTGACCGTGACGCATTCGGCATTTACTTATCCAATCTCAACCAAACTTTACAGGAGGACTTAAGAGGTCACACGATGGAGGTTGTAGCGACTTCATTACCCTCCCCATGGGTATTTTTCACCTTTGGCAAAATCCGTGTTAAGATAGCCAATCGTGGCATTTTCCAAGGTTGCTTCTAATAACAAGAGTAACTAGAAGAGCACTCAATCGAGCTCCCACCTCCTTCCCCTGGCCACTCCCTTAGGGTAGGACAAATAAATACCAGCAGGACAAATACTATTTGTATATATGGCATTTATTAACGCACAGGTTGTAAACCTGGTGCGTTATAGCGTTTGCCTGGGAATTTCGGGCGCTCAAAAGTGAAGCTAGTTTCTGTCACCCATTTCTGTCGCTCATTTCTGTCGCTCAGATGTGTAAACATGACGTCATCAAATCTATATTTATAGGATAGGTTATAGGAGATATATATGTTATAGGATAGGAATATAGGACCCAAATGACCCAGAGGACCCAAATGACCCAGAGGACCCAAATGACCCAGAGGACCCAAATGACCCAAATGACCCAGAGGACCCAAATGACCCAAATGACCCAGAGGACCCAAATGACCCAGAGGACCCAAATGACCCAGAGGACCCAGAGGACCCAAATGACCCAAATGACCCAGAGGACCCAAATGACCCAGAGGACCCAAAGGACCCAGAGGACCCAAATGACCCAGAGGACCCAAATGACCCAAATGACCCAGAGGACCCAAATGACCCAGAGGACCCAAATGACCCAGAGGACCCAAATGACCCAGAGGACCCAAATGACCCAGAGGACCCAAATGACCCAGAGGACCCAAATGACCCAGAGGACCCAAATGACCCAGAGGACCCAAATGACCCAGAGGACCCAAATGACCCAGAGGACCCAAATGACCCAGAGGACCCAAATGACCCAGAGGACCCAAATGACCCAGAGGACCCAAATGACCCAGAGGACCCAAATGACCCAGAGGACCCAAATGACCCAGAGGACCCAAATGACCCAGAGGACCCAAATGACCCAGAGGACCCAAATGACCCAGAGGACCCAAATGACCCAGAGGACCCAAATGACCCAGAGGACCCAAATGACCCAGAGGACCCAAATGACCCAGAGGACCCAAATGACCCAGAGGACCCAAATGACCCAGAGGACCCAAATGACCCAGAGGACCCAAATGACCCAGAGGACCCAAATGACCCAGAGGACCCAAATGACCCAGAGGACCCAAAGGACCCAGAGGACCCAGAGGACCCAAATGACCCAGAGGACCCAAATGACCCAGAGGACCCAAATGACCCAAATGACCCAGAGGACCCAAATGACCCAGAGGACCCAAATGACCCAGAGGACCCAAATGACCCAGAGGACCCAAATGACCCAGAGGACCCAAATGACCCAGAGGACCCAGAGGACCCAAATGACCCAGAGGACCCAAATGACCCAAATGACCCAGAGGACCCAAATGACCCAGAGGACCCAAATGACCCAAATGACCCAGAGGACCCAAATGACCCAGAGGACCCAAATGACCCAGAGGACCCAAATGACCCAGAGGACCCAAATGACCCAGAGGACCCAAATGACCCAGAGGACCCAAATGACCCAGAGGACCCAAATGACCCAGAGGACCCAAATGACCCAGAGGGCCCAGAGGACCCAAATGACCCAGAGGACCCAAATGACCCAGAGGACCCAAATGACCCAGAGGACCCAAATGACCCAGAGGACCCAAATGACCCAGAGGACCCAAATGACCCAGAGGACCCAAATGACCCAGAGGACCCAAATGACCCAGAGGACCCAAATGACCCAGAGGACCCAAATGACCCAGAGGACCCAGAGGACCCAGAGGACCCAGAGGACCCAGAGGACCCAAATGACCCAGAGGACCCAAATGACCCAGAGGACCCAAATGACCCAAATGACCCAAATGACCCAAATGACCCAGAGGACCCAAATGACCCAAATGACCCAGAGGACCCAAATGACCCAGAGGACCCAGAGGACCCAAATGACCCAGAGGACCCAAATGACCCAGAGGACCCAAATTCTATGTATGTTTCTATGATGATGTATGTTTTGGTGAAAGTACATAATGTGAATACTAGTAGCAATTTTACAAAAACCATGGCATAATTTCAAATCTTGACCCGAGATGATAATTATGCTACATCATAATTTCCATGTGCCAACCTGGGCGGAATCCAAGTGGATTCACTTGACTTGTTAATACTTGCAGGGCGTTAAGAAAGCAGACAGTGAAAATAGAGCATTCATGTTTCCGTATAAAACACTCCATATTGTACACTGCTCCTTCCCTATTCTATCCCCAGGTGCTTCATGACATCATCGCCGGGCACCAAAGGGGGCCCGGCGATGACGCGCTAAAAGGGAGCACTCATTTTTGACTACGTTTGTTTACTTGTTTGTTTGTCCGAGTGATATCTCAGCCATCCATGTTCAGTTAGGAAGCTGAAATTTGGGCACAATAGTGAGCACATGCTTTAGCAAAAACAATATTTTAATTTTTTTATTAATAAATTAATTGATTAATTAGTCTTTATTTAGGACTTTTTTTCTTTTCTTATCTGAGCAATATCTTGGGCACCTTTTGAGCGAGGAACATGATATTTGGACACGACAGTGACAAAGTGAAGTGGCTATAAAGGATATTTTTGATTTATTGATTAATCAATGAATCGATTAATTATTTGATTAATTGCATAATTATTAATTTTTTTTAAAGTTACTGATTCAGATGAAACGATGGTGGTTTACTATGCTATTAGTCAATTGTTTTAATTATTTTTAAATTAGGATATTTTTGAAGCCCCTTTTTTTGGATATTAAAGGATATTTTTGATTTATTGATTAATCAATTCATTGATTAATTATTTATTGATTAATCAATTATTTTTTTCGATTAATCAATTAATAAAATTTTTAAAGAGATACATTTTCAGATGATATGCTGGTGTTTGGGTATGCTATTAGCCAATTATTTTACAATTATTATTCATTGATTTTAATTATGCAATCAATCATTTATTGTACACCTCTCCCTCTCAATACCGTCTCTATGTGCTGTATGGCGGCATCACCAGGCACTGAAAGCGCTCTAGCAATGCTGCGCGCTGGAGGATATGTTTATGTTTATGTTTATGGTGTGCTTTGAATGTATCTGTACTTGTTGTTGTCCCTTTCAAGACGTTGTGACAATATAATTATGAGCAGGAGTTGCCATTTAGCACATTAATACTACTTTAAATGCTGTTGTGTAATCTGTGGTCATAACCACCACACAAAACTTAGTCAGAAGATCATGTCCAGAAAGGCTGTGGCTACACACCGTCACAGCCGGTTATTGCCCGGATTCCAAGAGGTCGGAGTATCCAAGCCGTTTAAACCAAATATCAGTGAAACAGGAACTGTGCCACAATATTGTTGAGAAATCGATATTTTAATTTGCATTTCACCCGAGTTACCAAGATTATAACAATATCCTGAAGTAAGTATGCACACAAAAGCAACAGTTCCCAACTGGTGGGAGTTGACAATCTCTGAAATAAAGCAGGGAAGCAGTCACAATTTGCAGGCTCTTTGAGATGATGTATCAATAACCTGATGATAGATTTGAAGGTCTAACAAGCCTTCTAAGTAGTCACTGCAAATTTTCAATGAAGCAGTCAATTATATACACAAAGAATTAAGTTAAGCACCCCCCCGTTTTTTTACAACCTCGCACATTACAAGTTTGTTGTCGTCAAAACAGTGTAATATACCCATGATATTGCTATATTTTCTGGAGAAGTGATATTATGGTCACATAAAAACATAACAATCATGCCGTTTTCAATATTTTATTCTGAATAATTTAAGGTGAAATTTTTTGGGAATTTTAGGCATATTTTCACCTCAATTTAAGTATGGAGCTATAGGTCCATCACGGACAGTGTGGATGACGTTTATGTTTTCTAACATACAGTCATTGTTCTGAGAAGACCTCGAGCGATCTTTGCGTCAATAACGTGTGTAGGACCCACGTGATCGGATCACTGACTCAACCCTACGTCTCATAGACCCTGTAAGCCGTCGTATGCGTTGCTGTGGCAGGTTGTTCCATTCCCGATGTAATGCACGTTCCAATTCATCCAGATTGGCTATTGGAGGGACCATCTTCGCAATTTGTCGTCCCAACATGTCCCAAACGCTTAACTTAATTGCTTAACTTAACTTAATTAAACAACATGCTTAACTTAATTCTTTGTGTAGGGGTGCTTAACTTAATTCTTTGTGTATAGATTTGATGGAGTGGTGGGCTGTAGTCATTTTTAATGAAGGCAATTGTGAACAAGAGGACCAGACAGTAGCAGAAGTAGATGTTATAAGTTTTATATATAGTGCAGTGATGCTAAGTAACAGAGCTTTGTTTGACATATTTGTGCAAAGTGTTCCCTTTTGATTTGTATTGTCAGCAACAGCAATAGGAACCTTTAAGCTGTCAGATCCTCCACAATGTCTACCAGGCACGAATATTCTGCCAATAGCACAAAGGCCTTGCAGATATAGCACGTTGAGTGGCTGAATCGACCACAGAGGCTGGGGCTCTGACGAACTCCTGAGCCTCGGAGAGCATCTTTGTTTTGATGGGAGAATCTCCCACAGCACTGCAGCAATGCGATGCCATTGACTTCACTTCATTTTGTCTCGTTCCTTTGATAAGCTCCATTTGTCTATCAGCATTGTCTATCTCTCCTCCCGTGTACTTTTATGTGTGCGTTCCAGGCACACGCTTTGCCTTTGAAATGCCCATCACACAGCTACCCAGGGACTCCACCCACCTGGGGTTAGCTTCCATTTACCTGGGAAAATGTTTGTTCAATAATGACTGCTGTTGACCTCCATGTTGAATTGTGATAAGTGCTGACTGTACTTTGTTTTTATTTTTACTATGATTATTAGCCTCGTTCACGTTTCTCCACTTTTTGCTTTATCCAACATTGCAAATGATAAATAATCTTATAAACACTATAATCCTCTCCTCCAGTCTGTCTGACCATCCATTGAGGGTGGGGTTTCACCCGTTGAGGGAGGGGCTCCATCCATTGAGGGAGGGGTTCCACCCGTTGAGGGAGGGGCTCCACCCGTTGAGGGGGTGACGTCAAAAAGAATTCACCATTTTATTTGCTCCGCCTAGTCTGGAGGTCTATACCCCTCTTTTGTAAGGCTTGCATCTTCTGACTCTCTCATGGCTTTATCTCAACTTGAATTCACCATCTGATTTCATTTTTCATAGTCGCTAAGATGGTTTTAGACTCGGTTGCAGCAAAAGGTGACAACATCTGACGAATATTGGCGTTTTGTTGGCAGAAATGCATTCTAATAGCTGTTTTTAATTTATCTGGTCAGATGCGATGTGGGGATAGGGAGAGAGGAAAGTGTTGAGGTGGGAAAGGAAAGGAGAGGAGAGGATAGGATGTGGTAGAGTAGGATTCCATACTTGGAAATTAGTTATTTATTATTACTTAGGAAAAGTACAGCAACTGAAAATTGAAGTCAGGGATCAAACCATAATTTAATTCCTTTTTTTTTTATTGCATAGCCTGTAAGGCAATGACGTCTACTCGAACAGCGTTTTTCTGTCAGTATGTCCTCTTAAACATACATCAATCACAGCTGAGGATCTGGTCACATGACAGGGGGACACGTTTAGTAACAATTGCAGTTGCATATTTTTACTAAAAGGAAATACTGGGTTTCCAAAAAGACCCTGGCAACGTTGGTTGTTAATATATTTAGAACCACAAATGATACAATGATACCTTTTGGTTTATATGACACATAAATTCATAAAGTTTTGTACACACCATCAATACACCTCAATGTGGGCTCTGTTTGTCATGCGCAGGACATCAAGGCGGTACACCAGTACTTGCTATGTTCGGCTCAGCATGTTTGCATCCACCAGTATGCATGCAGCTGTGATCCAAGAACGAGATCCTGCAGGTTTTTCACCTTAGTGTTGTAGACAACATCTTTGACAAAACCCCACAGAAAAAAAATCAATGGGGCTTATGTCAGGTGATTGTGGGGTTTCGGTGGTTGGTCTGTCTCGGCCAATCCAGGGACCTGGAATTTTTTCATTTAGGACTGCTCGAATGACTAAGGCCCAATGAGGGGGAGCATCGTCCTGTTGAAAAATGATATCGGGTTGCAGGTCCTCAATCAGTGGGAAGGCGAATCCTTCGAAAATGTTCATATAAATTGTTAAGGACCCTCCGCACTTAACAATGCTAAGCTCCGCAAAGCCTGTAGGGCAATGCCGTCTACTAGACGTCAATGCCGTCAAAGCCTGTAGGGAAATGCATCTGCACTAAAAAAATCACTGTATCCTCCAAAGAAAAACGGACCCACCAAGTGGTCATGGGGAAGGCCACACCACACATTGACCTTTGGGCTGTCACTTATGTGTTCAATGACAACGTGGGGGGGGGGGGGGGGGGTTTAGAGCCCCAGATCCTCTCATTGGACCGGTTGACCTTCCCTTTTACATGAAAGAAACCTTCGTCTGTGAACATGGGCTTTTTCAGGTAATCTTCATTGTCTTCTATGCGACTGAGCATTTACAAGGCAAACACCTTGCGTTTGGGTTTATCATTTGGTTTGAGTTCCTGCCGAATCTGCACCCTTATCGGCATAAAGCTTCAGACTTTTATGCAAAATCCTGTGTACAGTGGTGGTTGGTAGTCCCAGTTTTCTTGATGCACGTCGGATTGATTTTCTGGGACTTTGTTGACGTGATTCACGCATTCCTTCAATGTCTGCCGTATTTGTACTTGGTCGACTGTTACTTTTCTGTTTCTGACAACTTCCATTGTCCTTTTTTTTTTTTTTTTTTTTTTTTTTTGTATACAAGGTCGAGGCTCGTGAAAGAGCGAACATTAATCACACAGAAAGACAAACCGACACATAAAACATATAACATAGGGAGCGGTAGACAAGATGGGGAGAGAGGGGGAAGGACACAAACACAACATTTGAGAGCAGTGACCGAGAGACATGGAGACATCGAGAGATCTGAGAGAGGGCGAGGGCTTGGGGGGGGGGGGGCGTGGGAAGGGGGCGGTGGGAGAGGTATAAAACATATGGACACTGCCAGGACTTCCAGGAAAGAAGTTGGAATTTCAAACAAGGTGGATCTGGGGTGAATTAGCGGGGGTAGAAAAGATCAAGGTTTTGGATGGGGGAAGATAAGAGATGGTGGTGAACAGCTGTTTTAAAGACCTGGAGGGAGGAGTGGGATTGAAGGGAGTGAGGGAGTTTGTTCCAGAGGCGGGAGAAAAGAGGAATGAAAGAGTGAAGGTGAGCAGAGAGCCGAGATTTCGGCAGTTTAACCATCAGAGGGTTGCTGGCAGATCTTGTGCGACCTGTAGGAATATTTGGGGGACAGAGCACAGAGAGAGCTGGGGGTGCAAGGCCGGAGAGGAGTCGGTAGAAGACAGAAAGACCACCTACCTGCCTGCGGTGAGTGAGTGAAAGGCCCTCAGAGATAGCTTCATCGCGGGAGATTCCAATAATTCTGAAAGCTTTGGTTTCAACAGCGTGAAGCCGAGCTAGGTGTGAGGCAGGAGCACCGGCCCATAGGGGAGAACAGTATTCCATTGAGCTGCGGATGAAAGCCTTGTATGTGGTGAGGAGCTCAGGTGTGCCGAGGAAGGACTTCGCACGACGGAGGATGCCCAGTCGGCGACTGGCTTTGGAGGCCAGCTTGGAAATGTGGTTTTCCCAAGAAAGATCATGGCAGATAGTGAGACCCAAAATCTTGAGCGACAGAACTTCTTGGAGAGGATTGTTGAGAAAGTAGATGGGAGGGTTGTCCAGTCGATCTTTTCGGAGAGACATAGTAAGAGTGTGAGATTTGTCAGGATTGAAAGACATGTTCCACTTGTTTGACCAGTCTGTGATTTTGTCCAGGTCTTCAGAGAGTGAGGAGGCAGCAGACTGCCGATCTGAGGGAAGAGGAATGGAGCGGCAGAGAGTGGAGTCATCAGCAAAGAGATAGAGAGGATTTTCGAGAGAGTCAGAGAGATCATTGATGAAGACCAGAAAAAGCACGGGGCCCAGAACACTGCCTTGTGGAACTCCAGCCTGAACAGGAAGAGGAGATGAGAGAAACCCATTCAGGGCCACATGTTGACGACGACTAGAGAGGAAGTCCGCCAGCCATGCGTGGAGATTTCCATGGATACCAAAGGAGGAGAGTTTGGTGAGCAGAGCGGGGTGCCAGACCGTGTCGAAGGCACGTGATATGTCGAGGGAGACAGCTCTAATTTCCTGTTTGGCATTGAGGACCTCCATCCATTGTTGAGACAGCAGAAGCAGCATGTCCAGAGTAGAGTGACCTGGTCTGAAACCAAATTGATGATCAGAGATCAAGCCATTGGAGAAGAGGAAAGATTTCATATCCGAAGCAATGATGGATTCCATGACTTTGCTGATAATTGGGAGAAGGCTGATTGGTCTGTAGTTGCTAGGATCTGTTTTTGCACCTTTTTTGTGCAAAGCGGTGATGTTGGCTGATTTCCAAGCAGATGGCAGTTGACCTTGAGCAAAAGAGAGGGTGAAGAGAACAGAGAGAGGGTGAGACAGAGCAGCAGAGCAGGATTTTAGGACCCGTGGGCTGATGCCGTCGGGTCCAGTTGCAGAATCAGAGTCGAGGGTTGACAGAAACTTTTCCACCTTGTCAGGAGGAAAGGACACGGAGTCCAGGAGCAGCAGGGTACGACTGGGTATGGTGGGTACAGAGAGGGATGGGTTTGGGACAGTTAAACCTTAAAAGTTAAACCTCTCATACTAGTCCGCGATGGCGGATTCCTTCCATACCTTATACGGAAATTACACTGAACCTGTGTGTCGGATCTCGTGTTGAATCATTCGATGCACTGAGCTTTCTCCCGTGGAGTCGCCATTTTTTACATTAAACCACCAGACCTGAAAATAAAGAAAATTTAGAGTTGCTGTAACGTATAAAATATAGGGTATCGTATCATCTGTGATATGAAAGCTTTGACCTCATGCAGAGAGTCCTTGATGGTGCTGATATAGTGCGCAATGTTGAAGTTCTTCCAACATTTCCCAAGGCTAAGTTCGGGGGTGGGGGCGGGGGTGTTCGATAGCATCCAAAATGCGACAGAAGGTGTGGTGGGTGAAATATGTTTTAAACCTTGAAATCACACCTTGGTCAAGTGTTGAATCAGTGAGGTGGTGTTGGGTGGCAGGAAGATGTCCTCTACATTGGGATGGGCTACCTTCAGCCCTTTGTGGTGGCCTGGTGCATTGCCCACCAGCAGGAGAACCTTGAAGGAGAGATGCCTCCTTCACTTAAGGGACGATACAGTTGTGGATCCAATCCCAAAGATCACAGCTGTTAACCACGCCTTTCTGTTGGCCCTCCCAAATACCGGCAGTGTTTGCTTGGTTTTTCCTTTGAGGGCACGTGAATTTAGGGTACGCTACAGTATCATTGGCTTGATCATGCAGTCCACTTTGGTGTTTGTGCTGAGGTGAAGAGATACTGTAGCAGCCTTGGCAGCTTTGGCAGCCTTGAAGCTCTCTCCTTTCAAGATGAAAGTCCTCGTTGGCATTTTCCTCCACAACAGGCCGATCTCGTCTGCGTTGAAGACCTGTTCCGGCTTTTAGAAGTGTTATGTGTGTGGCTGGCGACAGATGGTTGTGTCGACCTGCCTTGTGTTTATGCGCTGCTGATGAAGATGATTTTCGAACTGTCGTGCATGTGGCTGGTTGGAGATGTTTTAGCATCTGCGAATATGTGAAACACAGGGCTGTGAATGTAGAAGCAGGTCACATTTTATGAACTGCAAGTACATGGGTTCCTTGAATATCGAGCCCGTGAATGTCAGGGTTTTAATGCATTTCAAACAATCATTGGAGAGCCCAGTCAAAATGAAAATCGACTTTAAAGTCGCCCCACTTCGTTGGTGAAAATTTGGTGAAAATATTCCTTTGAAGTATGATCGTCTGTGAAAGCTAAATTAATTATATCACATGTGCATGCGACATCCATGCAATTTTGGATAAACCTTTTTTAAGGTGAAAAATCGTCTAAAATGCAGATCATGAGATTACCAAAAATACTTTTTAAATACCGTACGCCAAAATAAACGTCTGAAACACAAAATTAAAATGCTTATGAAACCATGGGGTAGAAAATTTGTAGAAATTACTTTGTCAATGACAAATATCTGACCAATCAAACGTGATCATCTTTAACGTGGGCAGTGATTGCAACCCCTCTGATGTATTTATGTGAATGTACATATACTTTCACATCTGCATATACATCCTTTGTAGATGAGCATGTTGTGAAAATCAACCAAGTCCACAACTTTGTCCCATAGGTAGGTTTAATAACAATCAGATCTCTGGCATCATCCTGTAAAATACAATCATGCAATATATATCAGGATCTTGGCATCATATAGGAAGGATTGATAATATTAGTCAAAGTAAGCAAGCCTAGAATATGAAAAGGTACGTACCATCCGAGTCTACATGTCATAGAATAATGCCGCAGGAGTGGCCCGAAGTCACGGACGTCCGAGGTCTTATAGACGCCTCAGTGGTTTAAGCGAGCATCACACCTGGGTTCAACTTTGATACATTTTCACGACATTCTCCCCGCCGTTAGAACTACACTGCCGCTAGGCAGGAATCAAGCGTGCGTCAGCATTAATTGATTAGGAATGTCAATCCATGTCAGTCGGTCCATCCGTAGCGGTCAGGGCGGCGAATATCCTGCCAGCACGGGTCCGGAAACGACCGGGTACGACATCCCCAAGCCCGGAGTCCCCTGCATCGGAGTAGCTGCTGGCGGAAGGTGTCGGAGGGGGCACCTCAGTGCCTTCAGGCAGGGGTGTATCTGGCGAAGGGAGGGACGGCAGATGCTCCATCGGGGGAGCTTCGGGAGAGTCCATAGACTCGTAAATCGGTTCGTCGATATCCCTATAAGGGTCGATGACCCCACAAGGGGCGAGATGGCGTACGGAGACAGTGGACTCACGTCCATCTGCCGTCATCACACGAGCATGCTCGGGATTAGCCTGGAGTACCTGCACCTTATCCACAAAGGGATCGTACTTGCTCATGCGAACCGCACGTTTGAGATAAGCCGGCCCCGGCTCAGCGAGCCAACTGGGTAAAGATCGGATACTACCCGAGCTTCTAGGGTGGTGGAACAGTCTTTCGTGAGGAGTCTGGTTGGTGGCCGTACATAGTAGAGCCCTGATCGATTTCAGCGCCGCAGGTAGCGACCAAGCCCATTTATCTAGGCCCCGGCCGAGGGTCCTGAGGCTTAGCATGATGGCCCTCCATATGATCCCATTGAAGCGTTCGACCTGCCCATTCGCCTGCGGTCTGTACGGAGTGGTGTAACTCGAAGCGACATTATTTTGGAGCAAGAAGCACCTCACTTCCTGGGACAGGAACACCGCACCCCGATCTGTATGCACGTAGGCCGGATACCCAAACATAGAAAACAAATTCTGCAGGCACCGTATGACTGTGGCAGCCGTCATATCTGCGCATGTGTAAGCGAAAGGGAATCGCGAGTACTCATCAACGATAGTGAGCAGATAACGAGAGTTACTCGACACCGGCAGCGGGCCTTTGAAATCCATCGCCAATCTCTGCCACGGTCTAGTAGCCCTGACCAGCGTCCCCATGGGAGGGTTGTAAAAACGCGGTTTGAGTTCCGCACATACAGCGCAGTCGCGGCAGATTCGGCGGATGTCCTCAATCGAGTACGGCAGATTACCACGACGCACAAAATGAGCGAAACGCGTCACCCCAGGATGACACATAGTGTCGTGCAAAGCACGCAGACCCTCCAAAGTTATGAGACCCGCACACGTAGCCGGCCTTGATAAGGCGTCGGCGACCAGGTTATCCTTCCCCGGGCGATATTTGATGGTGTAGCAGAAGTCGGCAAGTTCGATACGCCAGCGAGTGATTTTCTCATTCTTTATGTGTTGAGCATGTAAGGTGTCGTACATAAACGCCACGCTTTGGTGGTCCGTGATGATTTGGAAGCATCGCCCGAGCAAGTACGAACGCCATCGCCGAATCGACTCGACGATCGCGTACGCTTCCTTTTCGACAGACGAATGCCTCCGCTCAGCAGAGGTGAGAGTCCGCGAAAAGAAAGCCACAGGGCGCCCCCCCTGGGAGAGAGTCGCCGCTATCGCATGATCCGAGGCATCACTTTCTAAGACGAAAGATTTGCCCTCGTCGATCGTCGCCACAGCGGCGCCAGCGATGTCGTCCTTAAGGCCCCTAAAGGCAGCCAGGGTGGCTGGGCTCATGGGGAACGCGGCGCAGGCCACAAGTGGCCGGAGTTTCGCGGAGAAATTTTGCACCCACTTAGAATAATAGGCGAACAGCCCGACAGCACGCTTCAGCGAAGCTCGATCGCAGGGCGGGGCCATATCGAGCAAGGGTCGCAGACGGTCCTTATCAGGAGCAACAGAGCCGTGGGTCACGGTGTACCCCAGAAGATCTATCATGCGCATGGAGTAACGACATTTAGCCTCATTCATGGTTAAGCGATACCTCTGCGCGACCTCGAGGAAGCGCTTCAGATTCGCATCATGATGCCCCTGGTCATGCCCGCAAACCGTAAGATTGTCCAGATATACAAAGACATCGGTCAAGTTCTCCTTAGCGATGAGGTCGTCCATAGCCCTCTGAAAACAGGAAACCCCGTTCTTCACCCCAAAAGGTAGTCGGGTGAACTGGTATAACCTTTGACCTGATTCAAACGCGGTATAGATGCGGTCTGCCTCGGAGATGGGGATCTGATGATACGCACTGCGTAGATCGAGAGTGCTATAGACTGAGTACTGGGCAACCTGTCGAACCAGGGCATCCATTCCCGGGAGGGGGTAGGCGTCCAGCTGTGTAAATCGATTAATCGTCTGCGAATAGTCGATTACCATTCGTTTGCGCTGCGCCTCACTTCGCACCACTAAGACCTGTGCTCGCCACGGCGACCGGCTAGGTTCTATGATACCTTCCTTTAAGAGCTGGGCTGTCTCTTCCGCAATGAATTGCGCGTCTGCTCGTGAGTAGCGCCGTGATTTTTCCGCTACCGGTGTGCAGTCCGTGGTCATATTGGGGAATAGCGACAGAGGCTCAATCTCCATCCCTGCGAGTGCACAAACAGCCAGCGTATCAGTACCACCAAATTCCATTTCCAATCGTCCGTGTCGCTTAAGAAAGTCATGTCCTAACAAGATATCAGCACATAGAGCAGGTAAGACCATGAGATGTACATCCGGAAACATTCGTCCCTTTATCACAAGCTTCAATCGACATGCCCCTTTTGTGTTGAGCCTAAGCCTTTGGGAGGCCATAAAGATCCGACGGCATGTCCCGAGGATCGGCCATCCATGCTTTTGCACCAGTTGATGATCGATATAACTATCCGTGGACCCTGTATCGATTAGAGCCCGTGCAAAAATTCCCTCGATCATAAGTGGGATGATGGCCTGAGCCAGGCCAGGCGGTCCGGCAGAAGCCGAGCCATCAGAGCGAGACGATCGTGCGTCGCGTGTCGATCCGACGCCAGCTGCAGTTCTCCGTTTGTTCGAGCAGCCTCCGGAGGGCGCTCGTGTCATGCGCGTAGTTTGAAAGCCATCTGCAGTCTTCCGTGCCAAAACAGGAGCTTGTAGTTCGTACGAGCAGCCTTCGGATGGCGCTAGAGTAGCGCGGTGAGTCTCATAGCCATCATGAGACGTTCGGATACCAGCCAAGGACAGTCGCTCCGCGTTCGGGCGTATTTGCGCCATTTGTTGTGGCGGCCCGATGAATCTCACCAAGGTCGAGTGCGCAGCCAGGGGCCCACGAGGAGGTACGCCGCTCATCAAAGGCGGGTGAGGCGCCCCGCTCTGTGCTCGGCCCTTTGGCCCGGCGATAAGCACATTCATTGTCGCGCGCGTTCGTTTGCCCCGCGCAGCTTTTCGGCACACTTTTGCAAAATGCCCTTTTGTTGAACACAGATGACATATCGCTTCCCGAGCCGGGCACGCCGACCGGGGATGTTGTCGATTCCCGCAGAAATAGCACGTCGCGTTTCGTCCGGGCTTTGGACCCGCAGCTGCAGCTGCCGCCAAGCCGGAATCAGGGTCCTCCTCGGGGGAGGCAGGGGGTTCCGGCAGGGATGCCGTGTCGGCTTCCATGTCGTCGGCGGTAGCCCTCTCCGGTCGGGCTTGACGAGAAATCCCCGCAGTGACGCGCGTGTGATCGTAAGCGTCAGATTGTTCACGAGCTGTAGTGTAGACGTGAGCCAGCCGTAAAGCCTCCGTGAACGTCAAGTCCTCAACCTCAAGAAGCCTCTGTCTAACGGTAGAAGACCCGATTCCTGAGACAAAAGAATCGCGTACAAGGTCGTCCTGTACTTGCTCGTGTGTCCGTACCTCCTGTGCACTCTCAGTGAGCAGATGTCGCAGCTCTTGTGCGTAGTGGTCTAGCGACTCTGTGGGCTGTTAAGTCCGCTTTGCGAGCAGATGTCGGGAATAGACCACGCTTTGCTTCTTAATGTAAATCCGTTTTAGCTCCGTCACCGCAGCATTGAACGTCGTGCACTGCTCGATTCCCCTGTAGACAGTATGGTGTACTTTAGTCTGCAGTACCTGTAATTTTGTTTCATCAGTGACATCGGCGTCCTGGGCTTTGAACTGATTGTCCAGGGACTTTAGCCAATGTGTCAGCTCCGAGCCCGCATCCACTGCTTGTGGGTCGGCGGAGAATTGCGGCACCTGGATCATCTTGTGTCCCGCCATGTCCGCCTCGTGTCCTCGGGTGGACGGTAGACTGATTGTTATTAAGTGTTGTGAAAATCAACCAAGTCCACAGCTTTGTCCCATAGGTAGGTTTAATAACAATCAGATCTCTGGCATCATCCTGTAAAATACAATCATGCAATATATATCAGGATCTTGGCATCATATAGGAAGGATTGATAATATTAGTCAAAGCAAGCAAGCCTAGAATATGAAAGGGTACGTACCATCCGAGTCTACATGTCATAGAATAATGTCGCAGGAGTGGCCCGAAGTCGCGGACGTCCGAGGTCTTATAGACGCCTCTCAGTGGTTTAAGTGAGCATCACACCTGGGTTCAACTTTGATACATTTTCACTACAGAGCATACATTGACATCGTAATGAAGATTAATTTAATTTGGAGTGCCATGCCCCATTTTTCTCATTTTTTGTTTTCCACATTTTTCCCACCTGACAGTTATAATTTTATGTTCATGTTGTCCGTGTTAAATGTGTAATTTCCCGACATTTATAATTTCATTGTGAACACAGCGCATTTCCGAACTGTTGGGGAATACATCGCTCAGGGGTACTTTGGAGGATTTGAAGGATGGAGACTTGAGGAGAACTTTTTTTTTTTCCATGCGAGTGTGCAAATAAATGCTTAGTTTTCCATTGATAACACAAGATTTTTATGGTGTAGCCCATCGGGCGAAGCCATCTAGAACAGTGTTTGTCCGTCCGTATGTATGTCCCCTCAAGCGTATACCAATCAGCTGAGGATATGGTTACATGACGGTGATGTGATTATGTCTGATGTCATTACGGCGTACAGCGGCTGACTCTCCAAGTACACCCACTCACTACGGGAGGGGCAGGAAGGGTCATTCCCCTTTGGGGTATATAGATTACAGTCGATCTACGGTCAAGTCTCAAGAACATTGGGTGTGTTCATTTACCAAGTTTCTTGTGGAGAGATCGCCAAGTGGTTAAAGCATTCAAGCAAGCACTCCATTCAAAACACTTAAGGAATGGCTGGCTTGGCAAGTGCGAGCTAGCTGCTTGGTAAATGAGCACACCTCCAACCCTTGTGGGGTACATCGATGAATGCTCATATGTAGATCTTTGCATCATCTAATATTCTAAGTAAATCTTTGCTCGGTCAGTTCTGTAAGTAAAACTTACCTCACGGATGTCGGGATTCCTCCAAATTTCTTTGTTTAATGTCATAAGCAGCATTAACGCTGTTTGAAAATGTTTGAAAAGCTAAACATATGTGTTTGTGGTTTATAATATTTTTAGACTTTTGGTCTTGTTTTTTTTGAAGCAGAATTTCAGGGTTTTTTTGGAAACTGAAAATCGCTGTCTCTAACTCTTGTTTTGGAACTTCTCCAGCCTCCATAGCTTTCGACACAACACAATCTTCAAAATATACCAATTCAAATTATTGAAGGCCATGTGGGATTATATTCAAATATCACCTCTTAACTGTAATTGTTCTCTGCCACACCTGTGCCTGCCTGCCCACATCCACCAAACAAAAGAGGAAAGGGAAGGGGGAAAGGAAGCAGGGGAAAGGAGGGAAGGGGAGGAAGGAAGGGAAGGGAAGGGGAGAGGGGATGGATGAGGTGAAGGATCACCCTTTAGGATCACCCTTTAGGATCACCCTTTAAGATCACCCTTTAGGATCACCCTTTAGAATCACCCTTTAGAATCACCCTTTACATTTACCTTTTATATTCACCCTTTAGATCTTTAGAATCTCCCTTTAGATGTTTAGAATCTCCCTTTAGATGTTTAGAATCTCCCTTTAGAATCTCCCTTTGGAATTATAACACGGTAGGGTACAAAGGTTCTTCTTCATTTTTTGATAGATGGACATAGCCAAATATTGAAGTGGCTTCACCACTTAAAAACTTGTGGGGAAGGTTGGGTGGGTGGGGGAGGTAGGGGGTGGGGGGGGGGGGGGGTTACTGCATGAAGCACATCCACTGTGTCCTTTTGAAAGTATGCTCTTTATAGAACCCCTAACATTGACTGTCTGTCACTGTTACTTTGAAGAGGATTTGAGTAAAATGAAAACATCTGAAGGAAATGTTGCATAAGATCTACGATTATTTGAAAGGCACTGTAGATACCCAGCTGTCGTAACATGTTTCCACACATTTCAAAAAGTAAATCCTCTGCAGCAACAACAAGTATTTATGGAGAAATTGTGAAACACATTGGGCAACCATTCGCATGTCCTTTGTTACCGCTGATATATTTTAAAGCTTGGTAACAAGTTCTTGGGGAGGGGGTGGTGGGTGCTTGAGGGGTTGTGATGGGAGAAGAGAGTCAGGTTATCTGTTTCCATCATGTCGTGTCTGACTTCTGGTGACATTCACGATCAAATTTCTCCAAACATCCCCATCCTGCACTGATTCCTGAAGCTCAGCTTTGTTGCAGCCTTTACCTCATCCATCCAGCACATGCACAATCACATGGTCAACATCTTCCCCTTCGTCCTTCAACCATACGTGGCATGTTTGATTTCTCCAGAACTCTGTTTTCTACATGCATATTGTGTCCAAAGTATGACAGTTTCTGTTTTTAGTATCAGTGCTTCTCCTGTACATGGTTGTCTAATTTCTTCAGGCACTGATTTTGTTTGTTACCCCATGCACGTAAAGTGAAAGGCAGGGTTTAGCAATTCATTCATGTCCGTCCGTCCATCTGTCTTATCAGTTTATGATTATGGAACAACTTATTTAATTTGAATTACTATATTTTGAACACGAATCAGAATATGAATAGGAAGACAAGTTTGCGATCAAACAAAATTGTCCCAATCAATTTTGCGAAATCTTTTGCGAATTTGTCTCGATCACACATGGCCAGAGAGGAGTGAGATCGTTTTTATTCTGCCTGCCTGCCTGACAGTCAACATTAAAAAAAAATATTCCAAACAGAAAACTTAACTTTTTAAAGGAAGTTATAAAGGACACAAACAACAGGCATGAATAACTAATGTAACGTGTTAGATAGGGTGATGTGATAGACACTGGATAAAATGCTCGGAAAACCCAGAATTCATTTTTCATGTCTTTAAACCTTTATTTAAATTGAATTATATAATTAATTAATTGACATATGTGGGGAAATTACACACCAAGACCAGGAATCGAACCCAGGTCCTCTGGTGAACAGTGCCAGTGCTCTGCCATCTGAGCGATCTGGGTGACCCTGGCCAAGCATGCAATTTTCCCACACAGAATTGCCACTCTTTCCGTCAATGCTTCCGGGGCACTCGCTGCCAACCATAGAAGCACTAACGGCCTGCTCACGAGAGGGTCTTCCCTCTCGTATATAACTGAACACTTAGCTCTTTCACGAGCCTCGATTCAGTATACAAAAAAAACAAAAAACTGTATAAAAGAAATCATCAATGCGATATATAGCACTAGCAGGGGTGCCTGGTGTTGCCATGTGTATTTTTTTTGCGGGGGCCTAAAATACTTCCCGACACCCACTAAGGAACGGTGTCAGAGATCACTTAATCTATCTATAATTCCAGTAATCTCTGTTTGTACGTTTGTCTGTGACCGCTGTTTCTCGACAACCACGGGTCCGATATACTTTTAACTTGCCAGGTATATTGCTGGGGACCCGAGGATGTGCCTTTTCAAGGTTTCATATTAATCGGACAATTACTTACCGAGCTATGTCCAAAAAACGATTCAACCAATCAGAGAGCAGCGAACTATCGCGTGTGCCGAACGTGGCGGACACACTCTGCCTCGGATGGCACATTTGAGAGCGTATTCATTTATTTCACGTTTGCAAACTATGTTGGCGTTAAACTATGTTTTAAAACTAATAAAAACGAATTTGCGATTCATTCGCTTTCCTGCGCGTTTGTGCACGCGATGGCGATTTCTTTACCAAACTCCGGAAGCCGTTCGCTTTGGACCAAACCATTTCATGTAAATAGAGGGGGGGGGGGATATAATTTTAGATATAGATATAGTACGGGCAATGCCCTAGTATCACAAAAAATAATAATAATAAAAGCCATCAATTTTAATTCTTTCAAAAACTTTCTTTTTTTTTCTTTTTCTTTTTTAACCTTAGAGTCTTAGACATTTCTCAGCACTCACTGATGAACCTCCAAAAGTTTGACGAAGATCCGTTCAGCCATCTCAGAAACTGGTGACACACACACACACACACACACACGGCTCTATTATAGTTTAGATGAGAGGGTGCATATCGGGGTGAAGAAACCGATTGATGATGTGTTCTATGGTGATCAATAAGGCCTCCTTTTCCTAAACTGCGACGTCATCTTATTACAGTGTATAAGGGTGATGTATATAAGACTGCTTCAGCAGCACTAATCTTCTGGATTTTTTAAATTATCTTTAAATCAATTGGTCACTGACTTTGACACCAATTAAGGACCCGAGGCATCAAAAAGCTACATATATGTCGAACAAACAGTTTCAAATGGAGGACCTCACCACCATTAGAGCATTTAAATTGCATCAGATGTGGTAATAAATGGGAATTGTTCTTGATGCTTGATGCCAAATGGGAATTGTCTCATGCCACTTGAACAAAAGAGTTCACGGAACACGATACTCCACGCAGTGTTGAAGTATAATTAATACTTAAGTTTTAATAAAACTAGCAAGTTATCCATGCTAGCTTGATGACAGAATTTGCTACATTGCAGTTTTGCTACCTCCATCCTCACCCCGTTTAAAATCCCATGCGAGCATGAGGGGGATTTTGAGGGCTTCGACGTCAAAATTGAAGTATTAATTATACTTCAACACTGTGCGGAGTATCGTGTTCCATGTGACTCTTGTTCTTCTTGCAGTCCGTGGGGTTTTTCACATTCCTTTCCAAAACCACATTTCAAAACTATAAATCTTCTTCCTTTCTTTCTTTTTCACTGTCTATGATACATCCAAACATTGCAATCGGAAATACCAGAGCATTCACCATTCCCCTCTTTATTTGTATTGTCACATATTTGTCCTTCCAGATCTTTATTGACTCTGACATTGCTGTTCTCCCCAATGCGAACCTCTATGAATTTACCCTCCACATTCTCCACTCACTTCAATCTCAGAATCAGGAAAATTAATCTTTACACTATTTCCACATGATCACCTCCCAATCTCAACACATCGATCTTCTCAGTTGACAAGATTTTTAGTTTTTTTTTAGGTTTAAATAAAGACCAGCTTTTTTTCACTTTCTGCAGCAGTTTCATCAAGTCTTTACTTTCTGCCAGCAGAGTGGTATCATCAGCATACCTTAGATTGTTGATATATCAAAATAATCAAGTTACTTCATTAAATAAAATCATTAAATATATTTTTAACATTTGAATTTTCACAAATGTACTGTCATGAAATATGTCCCAAACACATCTATTTTTGCAATTGCTTGCTTATACTTTATTTTATTGTGTAACAAGTCAAGTGAATCCACTTGGATTCCGCCCAGGTTGGCACATGGAAATTATGATGTAGCATAATTATCATCTCGGGTCAAGATTTGAAATTATGCCATGGTTTTTGTAAAATTGCTACTAGTATTCACATTATGTACTTTCACCAAAACATACATCATCATAGAAACATACATAGAATTTGGGTCCTCTGGGTCATTTGGGTCCTCTGGGTCATTTGGGTCCTCTGGGTCATTTGGGTCCTCTGGGTCATTTGGGTCCTCTGGGTCATTTGGGTCCTCTGGGTCATTTGGGTCCTCTGGGTCATTTGGGTCCTCTGGGTCATTTGGGTCCTCTGGGTCATTTGGGTCATTTGGGTCCTCTGGGTCATTTGGGTCCTCTGGGTCATTTGGGTCCTCTGGGTCCTCTGGGTCCTCTGGGTCCTCTGGGTCATTTGGGTCCTCTGGGTCATTTGGGTCCTCTGGGTCATTTGGGTCCTCTGGGTCATTTGGGTCCTCTGGGTCATTTGGGTCATTTGGGTCATTTGGGTCCTCTGGGTCATTTGGGTCCTCTGGGTCATTTGGGTCCTCTGGGTCATTTGGGTCCTCTGGGTCATTTGGGTCATTTGGGTCCTCTGGGTCATTTGGGTCCTCTGGGTCCTCTGGGTCCTCTGGGTCATTTGGGTCCTCTGGGTCATTTGGGTCCTCTGGGTCATTTGGGTCCTCTGGGTCATTTGGGTCCTCTGGGTCATTTGGGTCCTCTGGGTCATTTGGGTCCTCTGGGTCATTTGGGTCCTCTGGGTCATTTGGGTCCTCTGGGTCATTTGGGTCCTCTGGGTCATTTGGGTCCTCTGGGTCATTTGGGTCCTCTGGGTCATTTGGGTCATTTGGGTCCTCTGGGTCATTTGGGTCCTCTGGGTCATTTGGGTCCTCTGGGTCCTCTGGGTCATTTGGGTCCTCTGGGTCCTCTGGGTCATTTGGGTCCTCTGGGTCATTTGGGTCATTTGGGTCCTCTGGGTCATTTGGGTCCTCTGGGTCATTTGGGTCCTCTGGGTCATTTGGGTCCTCTGGGTCATTTGGGTCCTCTGGGTCCTCTGGGTCATTTGGGTCATTTGGGTCCTCTGGGTCATTTGGGTCCTCTGGGTCATTTGGGTCATTTGGGTCCTCTGGGTCATTTGGGTCCTCTGGGTCATTTGGGTCCTCTGGGTCATTTGGGTCCTCTGGGTCATTTGGGTCCTCTGGGTCATTTGGGTCCTCTGGGTCATTTGGGTCCTCTGGGTCATTTGGGTCCTCTGGGTCATTTGGGTCCTCTGGGTCATTTGGGTCCTCTGGGTCATTTGGGTCCTCTGGGTCATTTGGGTCCTCTGGGTCATTTGGGTCCTCTGGGTCATTTGGGTCCTCTGGGTCATTTGGGTCCTCTGGGTCATTTGGGTCCTCTGGGTCATTTGGGTCCTCTGGGTCATTTGGGTCCTCTGGGTCATTTGGGTCCTCTGGGTCATTTGGGTCATTTGGGTCCTCTGGGTCATTTGGGTCCTCTGGGTCATTTGGGTCCTCTGGGTCATTTGGGTCCTCTGGGTCATTTGGGTCATTTGGGTCCTCTGGGTCCTTTGGGTCCTCTGGGTCATTTGGGTCCTCTGGGTCATTTGGGTCCTCTGGGTCATTTGGGTCCTCTGGGTCATTTGGGTCCTCTGGGTCATTTGGGTCCTCTGGGTCATTTGGGTCATTTGGGTCCTCTGGGTCATTTGGGTCCTCTGGGTCATTTGGGTCCTCTGGGTCATTTGGGTCCTCTGGGTCATTTGGGTCCTATATTCCTATCCTATAACATATATATCTCCTATAACCTATCCTATAAATATAGATTTGATGACGTCATGTTTACACATCTGAGCGACAGAAATGAGCGACAGAAATGAGCGACAGAAATGGGTGACAGAAACTAGCTTCACTTTTGAGCGCCCGAAATTCCCAGGCAAACGCTATAACGCACCAGGTTTACAACCTGTGCGTTAATAAACCGAGGCTCATTAAATGAGCAAAGGGATGGAAGGTAGAGGGTAACACTTGAAATTGGGGCAGCGAGACAACAAGCGAACAAAACTAAAGGAATTGATGACCAGGAAAGGAGGAGAGAATGGAGGTGTATGCTTATTGACTCTTTGGAAAGGCTTTGCTTTAATCCACTAGTTCTACATTATGAACTCGGTCTCCCTGCCTTTTTCAGTATTGTATCTCTGTTAAAGGTCCAGTATAGTACATAGTAGTGGAAATGAAGGAAAATATTGAAGGAAAGTCTCTAAATCTATATATATATAAAAGCGAAACGTCAGTTTTTTGTTTGTTTGTTTGTTCATTTGTGAACCTACTCCTCTGAGCTCCCAAGGTTAATTGGCACGAAACTTTATAGGATAACATTTTTTACCACCCTTCACCTAAATAGGGGTTTTAAAACAGTTATTTTCTCACAATTCATAAATTAAAACCATCTGAGCCGCCACCTGTCGCCATGATCTCCGAGGGTCGATCCACATGTACAAATCTTTATAAAAAGCCCGATTTTATCAGATTTCAAAACGGATGTCGATATAATTAGTTTGATGGTGAGCTCCAATCATCGAATTTGTTATCATATGTGAGAAACAACTCGTAATTAAGACGTTACCATGATCGGTATGTTCGGCAATGAAGGAGTCACTTGACCTCCCAAATGCGCTAATTATTGAAAAACCGAAAATAGTACAAACACAACCTATACATCGTTTTAAAGGTAATTTTTACTGCTCATCTAACAACACTCTCAAGTGTTGAAAAATAGTTTAAAGAAAAAAAGGTTGCCTCTTAGCTAACTTTAGTAAAATATACACCTCCAAATATATATCCTCCAAATGTACACTCAAAATATACATCCTATAGTTTAAAACGAGCGATGCTGTTCCGTAAAACCTTTGTAGTTGTTTAGATAATGCGTTCACTCAGTTCCCGAAACTTCTTCCATGCACATCTCACTCTAGCAACTGTTGCCGTGTCTGATCCACCTTCTCCATTCAGCATGTCTCCGATGTAGCAAAATGTTTTCACACCTTCCAGCTTCACGCCGTCTCCAAGATCCAACTCAACATTTCCTCCATCTGCAGCTCCCTCTGTGCACACCTTACATTTGAATGTAGCTGCCACACTGGTTAATGACCCTCTCAGACCACTACATTTTTGATGAACCCACTCAGCGCACATTGTACATTGAATGGAGTTCACTCCGACACCCTTCCTGCACACAGCACATGGCCACTTCCCAGTTCTTTCCACCTCACCACATGCTTTACCACTTGCCATCACTTTCGTCTTTCCTATATTCACCTTCAGACCTTTTGTCTCCATACATTCCTTCCACTTGTTTCAGTCCATCCATACTTTCCTTCAGTCCATCCATACTTTCTGCAATCAACACCAGATCATCTGCAGACAACAACTCCCACGGTAAACCCTCCTTTACATTCTGAGCCAGCACCTCCATCACAGCTACAAATAGTAGTGGACTTAGTACCCCTGATGCACTCCCACCTTAACCTCAAACTCACCACTGTTCCCGTCCTTCGTCCTTACAGCTGTGCGCGCTCTTTTGTACATTGCCATCACTACTCTGATCAACCATTCCTCCACTCCTAACTTCCTCAATGCCCATGTCAATACTTCGCGTGGAACCCTATCGAATGCTTTCTCCAGATCAACAAACCCAAGAAACAACTTCTTCCTCTTCTCCATGTACTTCTCCTGCAACTGCCTCACAATAAAGAGCGTGTCTGTCGTTCCTCTTCCTGGCATAAATCCAAACTGCATTTCGTCGATCTTCACCTTCTTCCTTATCCTCCTCAACACCCTTTCCATACCTTCATTCCATGCTCCAATAACTTTATCGCTCGGTACGAGCCACACTCTGGAGGGTCACCTTTCCCCTTGTATAAAGGGACGAGGGTACTCAGTTCCCAATCCACTGGAATGCAGCCTTCTTTCACCACCAGATTACAGATCTCTGTCATTCTCTTCACACCCCAACTTCCTGCTGCCTTCAACATATCTCCCACAACTCCCGTTGGCCCTCCCGCTTTTCTACTCTTCATTGCTTTTATCGCTTCCTCAACTTCCTTCTCAGTTATCTTCTCTGCCGGTCCTAAAACTGGGTTACTCTCTATGTTGCCATCCCATTCATTCTCTGTATTCAACAGCATTTCCATATATCTTTTCCATCTTCCTTTAATTCCATCTGGGTCCAGAACGATTTGTCCCACTTCATCCTTCAAGCAACTCACCTCCATCACATCACACCTCTCTTTCGCTATCTGCTTTGCAATCCTGAATACCACTCTCTGACCCTCTTCCGAATCCAAGCGTTCTCCGAACATTTTCCTACATGCCTCCTGCGCCTTTGCTACCTATTTCTTTGCAGCCTTCTTGGCTGCCTTATAACTTTCATGCTCTGCTTTTTCTGCTCCCGTACCCTTCGCCTTCTGCCACTCCTTGAACTTCTTCCTCTTCTCGTCAATCCTCTTTCCTACTTCATCATCCCACCACCATGTTTCCGAGTGCCTCGGTGGTCCTTTTGTCCATCCACATACCTCACCAACGGCTCCCAACAGACTCACTTTCATTGACATCCAACCACGTTCAAGCTCAACCACATCATCCTCTACCCTACTCAGCCTCTCTTTTAATGCCTCCCTTACTGTCACCTGTTTCAACCTCCACACCTTCATTCTCGGTTGGTACTTCACCCGCCGAGCTCTCCTCGCACCTTTCACCCTTATGTCGCAGACAACCAAGTGGTGCTATGAAACAGCCTCCTCCCCCGGGATCACCTTTGTGTCCCGGAGGTGCCCCCTATCGTGCCTACGCACCATCAGGTAGTCAACGGTTGTCGTCGACCCACCTGACGTGTATGTAACAAGCTTATTATCCCCTTTCTGGAACTGAGTGTGACAAATCAGTAAACTCCAAAATCCTTTCACCTTCTCCATTTCTCACACCATTTCCGTAACCCCCATGAACTCCCTCAAAACCGTCCATACTCCTTCCCACATGTCCATTTAGGTCTCCTCCTACCACAACAACTTCCTCATCTTTCTCGTTTTCCATCAGCTTCTCTATCGCACACCAGAACTCGTCCTTCTCTTCATCACTCCGACCAACCTGCGAGCATATCCCGAGATGACGTTCACCAAGACCTTTCCAATCATCATTTTCACCATCAGCAACCTATCACTCACTCTAGTCACACTCACCACACTGTCCTCAAACTCTTCAGAAAACAGGACACCAACACCATTCACGCCCTCCGGGCACCCTTGCCACACAAACTTGTATTTCTGTCCCTGGCTACCCTTCACCATTCTCCCACCACTTCCCTTCCATCTCGTCTCTTGCACACAACATATGTCCACTCTTCTACTTACCAATACTTCTCCTGATCTCCCTGTCATTGTCCCTACATTCCATGTCCCAAACCTCAGAAACCGATCTCCACTTCGGGCTGTACCCTGCCCATATGTAGTTGTAATTGTCATGGTTCTCTTTTTGAGGCAATGTTTTTATGGCCGGATGCCCTTCCTGACGCCAACCCTCTTTGTCGCCTCCTACGACACGCTGGGATACGGTGTACATATTCTAAACCAGGGTACACACCGGGAAAAGGTGGTAAAGGTTCATAGGTGAAGTGGTATACCAGCCAAAAATGTTTTAATCGAATTCCTTGTCCTAAAAATCTGAAATTGCATGCACATGATATCTGATCCATTTGTATTGAAATATTGAATTTATGTCATCATAGGTCACATAGTTTGGCAGCTGTATTGCTGCCTCGATCTTGTATACAAAAATCTTGTATTGCCTCGATCTTGTATACAAAAAAACTGTGTTCCAAACAAAGCTGTATTACAAACAAAGCTGTGCTGCAACACAGCTTTGTTTGCAACACAGCTTTGTTTGCAACACAGCTTTGTCTGCAACACAGCCTTGTTTGCAACACAGCTTTGTTTGCAACACAGCTTTGTTTGCAACACAGCTTTGTTTGCAACACAGCTTTGTTTGCAACACAGCTTTGTTTGCAATACAGCTTTGTTTGCAACACAGTTTTTTTGTATACAAGATCGAGGCTCGTGTAAGAGCTAGCATTAATAACAAAAAAATAAACGGACACATATAAAACATATAATAAATGGAGCGGGAGACAAGATGGGGAGAGAGGGTGAATCACACAAGTACAACATTTGAGAGCAGGGACATCGGGAGATCTGTGGGAGGGAGAGGGCTTGGGGGAGGTGGTGTGGGATGGGGGTGGGGGGTGGGAGAGGTATAAAACACATGGACACTGCTGGGACTTCGAGGAAAGAAATCGGTATTTCAAAAAAGTGGATCTGGGGTGAATTAACAGGGGTGGAAATGATCAAGGTTTTGAATGGGGGAAGATAAGAGATGGTGGTGAACAGCTGTTTTAAAGACATAGAGGGAGGAGTGGGATTGGAGAGAGTGAGGGAGTCTGTTTCAGAGGTGGGAGAAAAGAGGAATGAAAAAGTGAAGGTGAGCAGAGAGTCTTGATTTTGGCAGTTTCACCAGAAGAGGGTTGCTGGCAGATCTTTTGCGTCCTGCAGGAATATTTGGGGGGAGGGGGGGGGGGTCTAGGGGGGAAGGTGCAGAGCACAGACAGAACTTGGGGAGCTAGGCCGGAAAGGAGTCGGTAGAAGACAGAAAGACCACCAACCTGCCTGCGGTGACTGAGTGAAAGGCCCTCGGAGTTAGCTTCATCGCGAGAGATTCCAATGATTCTGAAAGCTTTGGTTTCTACAGCGTGAAGCCGAGCTAGGTGTGAGGCAGGAGTACCAGCCCAGAGGGGAGAGCAGTATTCCATTGATCTGCAGATGAAAGCCTTGTTTGTCGTGAGGAGCGCAGGTGTGCTAAGGAAGGACTTTGCATGATGGAGGATGCCCAGTCGGCCGGCGACTGGCTTTGGAGGCCAGCTTGGAAATGTGGTTTTCCCAGGAAAGATCATGGCAGATAGTGAGACCCAAAAGCTTGAGTGACAGAACTTATTGGAGAAGATTGTTGAGAAAGTAGATCGGAGGGTTGTCCAGTCGGTCTTTTCGGAGAGACATCGTGAGAGTATGAGATTTGTCAGGATTGAAAGACATGTTTCACTTGTTTGACCAGTCTGATTTTTTTCCCAGGTCTGCAGATAGTGAGGAGGCTGCAGACTTCCGATCTGAGGGATGAGGAATGGAGCGGCAGAGAGTGGAAAGAGATGGAGAGGATTTTCCAGAGTCGGAGAGATCATTGATGAAGACCAGAAAAAGCACAGGGCCCAGAACACTGCCTTCGGGAACTTCCACCCGGAACAGGAATGGGAGATGAGAGAACTCCATTCAGGGCCACACGTTGACTATGACCAGAGAGGAAGTCCGCAAGCCATGCATGGAGTTTTCCATAGATACCATAGGAGGAGAGTTTGGTGAGCAGAGCGGGGTGCCAGACTGTATCGAAGGCATGTGATGTGTCAAGGGAGACAGCTCTGATTTCCTGTTTGGCATTGAGGACCTAAATCCATTGTTGAGACAGCAGAAGCAGCATGTCCAGAGTAGAATGACCTGGTCTGAATCCAAATTCATGATCCGAGATCAAGCCATTGGAGAAGAGGAAGGATTTGATGTCAGAAGCGATGATTGATTGCATGACCTTGCTGATGATTGGGAGCAGGCTGATTGGTCTGTAGTTGCAAGGATCTGTTTTTGCATCTTTTTTGTGTAAAGTGGTAATGTTGGCTGATTTCCAAGCAGATGGCAGATGACCTTGAGCAAAAGGGAGGGTGAAGAGAACAGAGAGAGGATGAGATAGAGCGGCAGAGCAGGATTTTTGGAACCATGGGCCGATCTGGTCCCGTTGCAGAATCAGAGTCGAGGTTTGACAAAAACTTCTGCACCTTGTCAGGAGAGAAGGACACAATTTCCCTCGCGGTCCCCATGTGCTGTCTTTGTCTTTCCCTCGCGGTCCCCATGTGCTGTCTTTGTCTTTCCCTCGCGGTCCCCATGTGCTGTCTTTGTCTTTCCCTCGTGGTCCCTGTTCGGGTATGTTAAAGGACTCAGGAGGCTCCGATATGACCAAACAGCTTTTACAAAAGCAAAGCTTTATTAACTAATAATTCACTTTAGTAAGGGAAACATATGAAAATCTGTTAACGAAATTGTTACCAAAAAATTTCTTCACCAATATGTTTGTAAAGGTGTGTAATAACATGTGTTAAAATGTTGAAGGTCAACTCCCGTGGGAAACCCAGAAAAAAAGCTGTTGAATTTGGGTACCGAAAAATTATTTTCGAGAATTTTTATTTTTTTAAATCGGCCCTTAAGTAACTTATGAGGGGTCAAATAAGGGTTTTTCATGATTCTGAGTTGATTGTTAACATTTATATTTCACCACAGACACTCCTTTGTGGAAAAATAATTTCTAAATATGTCTCATTTTCTACTTTGCAGGACATGGAGTCTAGCAATATGGATGAAGACGTTACTCCACCTGTGCTCAATTGCTTCATCTGTGCACGCTCGGATACACCAGCTGAAAGGCTCATACAGGCAACTCCAAAGGGATACTCAACTTTATTGAAACAAGCAGAAACTGTCGAAAATGTTACTGTTGTGGAACCTATGAAGGAGGCTCAAAAGGAAGGAAAACTGAGGTACCACCAGAAGTGTAAAAATGATCTGTACAACAACTTTGTTGCAACCACCAAGAAGTCAGCTCAAGCATCAAAGGCAGAGAAAGAGTCATCAAAGTTGAAGAGAAGACGCACTACTTGTGAGTTCAGTTCATCAACTGGCTGCAGTTCTAGAAGATCACAGTCAGTTGACCTCCTGTATAAGGATGTATGCATTCTTTGCAACCAACCAGCCCAGCTCTACAAAAATAATCCAGCACAAGCTAGAAAGAAATACAGAGTGCCAGATAATTTGACTGCAGATACACTGAAGGCAAGCTTGCTGTTGAAGACAGCACGGAGTCGCGGGGATGACTGGGGCACTGAAGTCACTGGACGCCTGAAAGGGATCAACGACTTGGT
Source organism: Myxine glutinosa (assembly GCF_964187855.1). Lineage (NCBI taxonomy): Eukaryota > Metazoa > Chordata > Myxini > Myxiniformes > Myxinidae > Myxine > Myxine glutinosa. The sequence continues at coordinate 12,550 of NW_027617964.1, read as the reverse complement.
AGCAGAAGAAACACTGTACCATTTGCGATGCAAACTTATGTTTGCGAGAGGTGACAGTTTGTCCAAGACTGATGAGGAAGGAAAAAGGAAGAGAGGACAGAGGAGTATTGATGAGGAGCGAGAGGCAGTTTTTATTGAATTCTGTGAATGGTTAGACTCAGAATTAGAGCATGGGGTAATGAACATGGACCAAGTCCATGAAAAGCTGCAGGAGTTTGATCAGTCACCAGAGAAGAGCCTTTCTTTTTCAAAGCATTGGCTAAAGATAAAACTTCTCGAGAAATACGAAGACACCTTGTATTTCACAACACAGGAAAGAAGGGCAGATGTACTCTGTCTCAAAGATGGCACCGACAATATTCTGCGAGAACATCATGCTAATCTTGACCATGGAGATGAGAAGACTCAGATCATAAAGACGGCACTCAAGTTCATATCCAATGATATTGCCTTGATTGATTTAGGTCCAAAGTCATACCCCACCACACACAGTATGACTGACATCGATAGTCAGCTGACACTTGTTCCTGCAAGCCTTCAGATGTTCTTGAGACCGATTGTCAAGACAGACGAAAGAGTTGCCGTTTGGGGGCAGAATTTTATTAAGGCCTGTCGACCTCGGTCTGGAGTATTGCCACACCAAATGGGGCTTGCCATACAACTTGATCATAGATTTGGGTCAAAATGGATGCTCAACAAGTTCCACCGGCTGGGATACACTGAGTCTTACACGGAGACACAAAACTACAAATACTGCTTCCTTAATAGTAGGAGTGGAGATGATGTTCCAGATACTTCTGGCACTCTTGACACCATTGTGGAGTAAACCGATGAACAGATCAATGATGAGGTTGCGGTTGATGCTGCGCTTGAGGATCAATCAGTGATGACAGCCAAAGTGCCAGCCAGTGAAAGTGAATTGTCAAGTAATGATCAGGTGGTCTTTATGGAGGTTGGGGAAACAAACAATGCAGTCACTCAGTTTGTTGGAGACAATATAGATTTAAACATTGTCTCTATTCACGGAAACACTCCCTTTCACTCAATGGGTTGGATCGAAGTCACCTCTCCGGCACCACCTTTGCCAGATCCACAGACAACAGCAGCTTTCCCCCGGGTGAAGTTGAAGGCACTCGACAAAGCTAAGATCCTGAGAGGAACTGAAGTAAAGATTATTCCATTTACGAACAGGAAACAGATAGGAACGAACGCGATCATGTTTCTCCCCCTCGCTGAGCTTTCCTCCTCCCTGGCTCATGATCAGCCACTCCTCACTCCAGGTGACACACTCTGGGCAGCGGGGTGGGTGATCAAAGCCAACGATCCTGAGTTCCCTCACTCTAACTGGAATGGCTGGATGAAGAGAATCCATGCTAATGATGCAAAGCAGAGCACACAGATCGAGTTCCTCCCAGTTATTGAAGGAGACCCTAATGACCTCAACACCATCTTCACCACTCTGAAAGAGTGCATACGGCGTGCTGGGGTCGCTATAGTGACCTTTGATCTTCCGATTTGGCTGAAGGCTGTGAATATAATAAAGCAGGCAAATCTACCCGTCATTCCAAGGTTGGGTGGTTTTCACCTGCTGAAGTCTTATCTTGGATCAATGGGTAACATCATGGAAGATTCTGGACTACTAGATGTGATCCAGTTGATCTATCCTGGAAGTACGACAGCCAACCACATCATGGATGGAGGATGTTTTGACAAGGCAATCCGTGTTCACCTCCTCATCGATGCAGCCATCTATCAACACATCATGAAACTTGCCTTCACTGAGGAGGAGCGTGGTGACATGAAGACCTTCATGGAGAAGGTGGCTGATGGGAAGATGGGAGCCAGACACTCAGACCCAGTAGTGCCAGTGTTTGAGCAAAGGTTTGAAGAAATCTTCAAACGACTCGCAAAAGGAGGAAGAACACCTGCACTCTGGGTGGAGTACCACCACATGGTGGCTACCTACCCCGGATAATGGCATTACATGCAGAAACTGCAGTCATGATGTTGTTGAGTCTGAAGAAGACATAGACAATGACTGTTGAAACTTCTGACATTGTGAATGAGAAATAACTCTTGAGTATTATATTTGTATGTGAAATAAAAGCTACTTTGTGTGTAAATGTAAAAGTGAAAATATAAATGTTAACAATCAACTCAGAATCATGAAAAACCCTTATTTGACCCCTCATAAGTTACTTAAGGGCCGATTAAAATAAAAACAATTCTCGAAAATAATTTTTCGGTACCCGAATTCAACAGCTTTTTTTCTGGGTTTCCCACGGGAGTTGAACTTCAACATTTTAACACATGTTATTACACACCTTTACAAACATATTGGTGAAGAAATTTTTTGGTAACAATTTAGTTAACAGATTTGTGAAATATCTCATAAAATGCCCTTACTACTTGTTTCAATATAATAAAGAACTACAATACAATAACGAATTTGGTAATTCAAGTCGTTGGTTCTTATTCTTCGGCCGGTCTTCTGCTCAGCGCCGGTTCACTCGTTCGTTCCGTCGGGCATGGGCTCTCGTGGCAAGTCTCTCTGACTCAAAGTATGTTCCTGTTTTTATGGGCTCACTCGTGTTAATCCTCCATGCGCTAAATCTTAATCCTCTCTCCGCTGAAGCTCCTTGGTCATCCACGCTCGCCTCATCGGCGCCAGTTAGCTCCCCCAGGCGTTGACAAACATCCCCTCCTGCTGGGAGTTTTGGTTCACAATAGTGAAGGCTTAGGAATGTGTTCTAGCCCGGGGTCGTGACAAGGCGAACAAGAGATTACCAGGTCCGTGCTTATCTTCGTGCAAATTCCTGACATTCATTTATGAGTCACCTGCGACTACCTGCTCCGTTACCAGTCCCAACCAATGAGTTACACTTCCACAATTCCCTCATCTTTTTGTTTTTGTTTATATTAACCATTAATCTAAACATCAATATAAGTAAACAATCAATCACTACAAGTAAACATCAATACAAGTACTCAAACAACAACTTTGGTAATCCAATTTCCTTAGGCATACACCGTCATCCTACAAGAATCTGATCACCAAACATTTCGTTGGTCATTGACTCCTTCCATATTGTTAATTCAATCTATTTCATTTACATCACAAATATCTTTGCAAAACAACACTTCACCATCACCAAGATACAACAATTTCACTTCACCATTTTCAAGTTTTATAAAGCATCTGAAACATCTGGCTAAAAACGTTTGCCTCCAAACAAATGTTGATTCTTTGTTTGAAAGGAAGGGCTGATCACTTGTGTTTGAATTCAGGTATGAAACATTTTCTTCTGTCTTCATAACACCTGCACTACTTCGTGTAGGATTTCGCTGTTGTGGTAACAGTGCGGAGTCATAGACTGACCCTGCTCTCCATGTAGCATTCTTGCCACTCTTGCTGTGAACCATAATGATTCCTGAACAAGGCCTTTGCCCAGTTGTAGTCGACTTGCCTCCTCCCTCATTATGAGTGGGCAGCAAGTATTGGTGTGATGTTGATTGGCCAGCAAGATGTGGAACAGGGATGCCGGATGCATCAACAATGATGTTGGGACCATGGTGTTCAGGTCATCCATGGTCCATACCAAGAGCAACCAGCAGAATCGTGCACAGCTGTTGTGAAAAGGCACAGCCGTTTGTTTGCAGCTCTATGCTGGCTCCCCGGAAGTTGGTGAAGTAATAACACACGTCACCGCATCCCGTGGAAGTTGCAGGTAAAATGTCGTTGTCCTGCAACTTCTGATTTGATGAATGTTCGAAGCCTTCAAACAAGAATAAGTGATCGCCTTTCTTTCATATGTTGCAGTGTGATCCAAGCAAATGGTCACATAAATTTCCTTGGTGAAGGTAAGCATCCATCTCCAAGTTATGCAGGAGAATGTCTCCATCATTCTTTGAGAAGGAGGGTGTATGCCAAGATTAACTTCATTTTTAGCCACAAATTTTCTTTCTCAAACTTCTTCCCAATTCCGTTAGCACCCCCTTCAAAATGTGATCTCGTCTTATCCTTATGCTCAGTCACATCTGAATCTGCTTTCCACACACACTGAATCAGATAGGGTACATCTTACCATGAAATCAGCATAATCATGTATATCTTCCGACAGTTTCACATTCAACAATTTGTTGTTTTTCCTTAAAACATTCAAAAAGTTATATTCATTTATATGCGTCACACAAATAATATTCAATCAGGTATGTATTTCACTTCTAAACTAAGAATAGCATCCACAATTGCTTTCAGGTTCATATAGCTCAAAAATTAACTCATGCAGGTATTTTAGCACTACTCAAAGAAAATAAATTGTATATGATTACAATCACAAACAGGAATATCTAATTCCCAACAAATTTTTTTTTTTTTTTTTTTTTTTTTTTTTACTAACAGTGTGTCACTCGTGATATAAGTTCACTGATCTTGTAATTGACACAATTCATAACATTGTCGTTATGCCATTATCTTAACTCTACTGTATTCATTTGCAGCATCACTTGATTCATTCTTTTAATCTCGGTATTTATGTCGCCATAAAAGTCTTCCTCTTGTGGTTCCACATTTCTTTCCTCATTTGTCACCATGCATTATCATAGTGTTGATGGTTACCTTATTCAAACACACCGTCACTAAGGCTTTCAAGCAAGCCACCACTAAAACAATTGTCAATATAACTACTAAACCAACAAACAAGTCTGCTACTCCTCCAAATGTGTTTCCCAACCATGCAAAGGCACCTCCTTTTATATAATCGTGGTATCGTGCTCCCTCTTGTCCCACCTGTAGCCATCTGTAAGACATGTGAGCTACCCCTTGTATATGTTCATACCTATAACATAATTATATGTCAATGACATTCAACATTATATACCAAACTAACAAGCTTCCGAAAAGGTAAATAAAGAAAATCCCTTAATATGTAACATAAATCAGATTATTTGTCTTACCCTGATCCCCCTATCTCCCGGGGTCGAACTAAATCCCTTAATCATGAGTGTAGTTGTGATACATTATCCCTCAGGCTGCGCTAATATCAGTAGATAATGTATGTCATGTAGGCAAATAAATGTCCCTATCCCAAGTAGGAATACCACATGTTGAAAATGCAATGTTTATCAATGCAAGGGGTGTTAAAATGTAATTCAAATGAATGTAAATCACAACTATCATTTATCTGCCACTGAATGTTCTGCTGGGCTGCTAGGTGCAGCCTCATTTTCTGTGGGACCATCCACCTTAGCCCCATGTGCTCGCTTGCAATGAGAGGCATGAATCCAACTTTCTATTTTGGGTCCATATTTGTTTCTGTTCTTATCAATCTCCTATGGTTTATCAGTTCGTTCCAAAATACCGCAACCAAAGGTTTTAACCAAAGTTCTACCAAACTATTTCCAATGTGAACTCAAAATGCCAGTGAAACAATGATTTGAAGAATTAACTTCAAGGGGTCAATAAATTTCTTCTATAACCAGATCTAATTTTCCCATCCAATAGTTTGCCTTGTCACATGTCATATTATAACACTTTAATAAACCTTCAAAAAATGTTTCCCATCTCAACAAATTTCCTTTTTTTACAAATAGCCATGTGTAACTTACGTATCTAACTACAATTTCCTCTCAATTTGTTTGGCCTAACTGGCCGCAAGAGTGGCTGCCAACATGCAGTACCGTTTTTATCTACCAAGCAAGTGCTCGTCCACACAAGACCTCTACCAAAATGTTGTTTGTAAAAACAAATCTGGGATTTCTGATTACATGGATGCACACTCTCAGGACATTTTCAGGCTGCTGTTAACAATCCACTACGATAAATTAATTCCTTTACCCACAATCAAATAATTAGTACAAATTGAGGATATTATCCCTATCACATTCATTTAAAGATTCATTATGTTGGATCTAATTTTTTCAATAATTTTCCACTGCTGTAAGGAAGAACAATAGCTCTCATAAGTCTTAGTAATATCGTACTTAATTTACCCAGCATCGAGGAATTTATTTACTATCCATTCTCATCTGTTAACCAGTGACTTTGTTTGAACTCCAAAATTTAATTTGATGAATTCCATGTGTACAGCTACCACTTATTGAAACCCCTACTTTTGTAGAAAATATCCAAGTAAGTGTTTGTTTTTTTAACACCCCCTTAACTGTTGCTCATCCATTTCTATGCACCCAGTGAGTACTACTGACACCAGTATGCCAATGTAGGTGTGCGAGATTAACAAATATGTTGCAGGTACATGTGACATCGCGTTCTGAGTATAAATGACGTAACAGCGCGTTCATGTCTGCCCCTTGGTTTAAGATTCACAATGCATTCCGTTTTAAACTCACAATAGTTCAAACCAGCAAGATTTTCTTTACTATTTTCCCATATCATTTATGCCTAATACACATCCATACATACAGCACAATTTATATGCTGATAAAATTCAAGTTTATATATATAAAAATCCGTGAGCAGAGTACTCTGGGAGGTCAGTGTAAGACCTCTCCCAAATTTGGCTAATTTTGTACTCCCACATTTTTATGAAGCTCATATCCATAAATAGCTTTTATTCTCATATAAATTCTATCAAAGTGGAATCCCAAGATTACTCCCAATTTTATTTATTTATTAATGAATGGCTGCTCATAACTCAGCAAATCAAATCTTTATATTCCATCTCCCTTGACAAAAGAGATAATGTTCATAATCAAATTATATTTCTATTTTATTTTACGAATTCTCTCGATATGCGATCCCATCCACATGGAACTATCTATTTTCAGACAAGGCAAACTCGGTGTCAACAATCTTTTAAGATTGATACACAAAAACACACACACACATGCATTATGTGTATTTGTTTGCGTTGGAACCATTATTTACAGATCAAGATGGGTGTTCAATTTCATAAAATTTGTCCTTCAATTTTAGAAATGCTAATACACAAATGGACTAAAAGTCTATTCTTAGAAAACCCCTATGATGTCACATTGAAATTACCCTTTCAGTTCCCACAATAATTTATCCAAATTTGACTACACACCCATTTACATGTCAGTCGACCACTGACTTATCAATCATGCGAAACAATAGTCCGAAATTCCCACCTGATCATCATGTGACTCTTGTCACTTGGTTTCAAAAAATTTGCAAAGCAATTGTTCCAACTTTGTAAATTTAAAATTGCTGTGCCCAAAATAGAAGATCCAATTTTGGCATTTGATCAATTAATTATTAATTTGTTAACAAGCAAAAAGAAAAATGAATCATTCTTGCTCCGAAAACTTTTCAGACACAAGAATCATCGACAGTTATTCATGTTTGTCCAGTAATCTAATCTGTTGAGGCCAATCATCATTTGGGATTTGCAGCAATGAAGGCCTAATCGTTGTCTGAGGTACCGGTAAGCACTGGTACCCTTGATCTTGGTTTGCCCTATGAACTTGTCTTCCTGTTGGCATACGGACATCTTCTTCTCCAATGTCCCATCTCTAGTCAAGTCTTTCTTGGTCTTCCTCATCCGTCCTCTACTTCAATCTACATTCATTTCCATCACTCTTCTCACCCAGTCACTTTTTTTCTTCCTCAATGCATGATCAAACCATCTCAACCTGTTCCTCTTTACAGCATCAATCACAGGCTCGATTTCCATCATCTTTCGCAATTCATCATTTGTCTTCCTCTCTCTCAATGATACTCCGCACGTTCCCCGAACCATTCGCATTTCCGCCCTTTCCAGCCTTCGTTGCACATACGCACATATCCTCCCACAAGCAGCATACACCTATACCTTCAGCTTCATCCTATGACTTCTATGTGAGAGTCATGTTATCATTAAATTTCATGTGACTTTCATAGCGTCTCATTAACTGGTAAATCAATTGTTCCGAAAATTGAAATTTGTTCCGAAATTGTTCCGAAAGTTGAAAAGTTCTATTCCCCATAATGCTCCCCCTAAGCCCATGTGTTAGTTCAATACAGGGTATTTTAATTTTTCAGAATTTCCATTTCAAATTTATTCTCTTCCTATGAAATCTTTGTGAGAACTTTATGGAAGGTCACTTCTTTTTCCCAAATTTACTGTAGGTTCTCCAACGATCATGTCCGATCTTGAACATTCCACGAATCCTGCAACAAATTTTCTGATACACACTCATTAGATCCATTTCACATATCTGTTCATGAAATTTCACAAATGATCACACAAGTAATTATCACATTGTAATGACCTCTAAACATTCCTCAACCAATAAGCTAGCCTGGCGATGCCAAATACCCCACACTTCTGTCATCTTAGAAGTCACTGTTTGATTTAGACAAGTATTTATCAAAGCCTTCAGACAAACTATTAGCAATATTATTCCTAGGATTAAAATTATTAGGATTATTATCAAATATTTATCCTCGCATTGATAATATCTCACAAAGATATCAAAGCTTCTTACTTGAGACTGCATTTTCATCAATCGATCAATTCCATTTATTCAATTCCATTTATTCAATTCAATTTATTCAGTTAAATTTATTCAATTAAATTTATTCAATTAAATTTATTCAATTAAATCAATTCAATTATTCAATTTCAATTAATTTATCAATATTCATCAATAAATCAAATTAATCATTTTGGATGACTCCTTGCATAAGCCCTTTCCCCAATGATGTCAGGACAGATCCATCTATTGACTGAGATTGAAGGTCATCGGTCGTCACCTCTGGTTCATACCTCATGTCAATTGACGAATCACTGTTCTGTGCTAGGGTCATATCTGACATATTTTCCCAATTTTGCCTGGTCTCCACAAATTATCTTTGCAACCACTAAAGGCAACTCATCCTTCATTCCTGAGACAGCCAAAATTGATGGCAGATATTAAACCGTTCATTGGGAAAAAATATCTCGTTCTTTTTTTTCTTTCTTTTTTTTAACCAAAATCTCTTGGCAATCTACATTTCGTAAAACTCCTGAAATGGGACTGTAAAATTCCTTCAATCATGCTAAATTTTGAAACTCCATTGCTTGTAATACCCAATTTATCCCATAGGGCTTGAAAGTTCTTTTCCAAGTTCGTGCAATCATTCTGCATTGGAACCCTATAATGTCATTCATAATAATCATAATGATTTTATAATCATCTCTCATAAATCAACCAACAAGAACATCAAACATTTCCTGTATAAACAGTTTGCATATATCATGACATACATGCCTTCAAAAAATTGTATGACCACGAGAACAATGAGCAGAAAAAGTAAAAGGATAAAATAAAACTAATTAAAACTGCGGGCAGCCTGATTGGACGGGTGCACGCCAGAGTCGTTAAAGACAGTCCAGATCCTATTGTTCAAAATTTTAACTCAATTGATCGAAAAATGAACGCAGGGATGCATTTTAAAGGTTTTCAAGAAATCCAACATGGCCGCCATGTCACGTGACTTATGATGTCATAATTAGTATATGCATCCAATCAAGTGACCTACTATAATTGGTCAAGGTATCGAGCTCATCTGACCAACGGTTCGGCCTGCAGGTCGATACCAAGTTCATGGCATCACAATATTAATTAAATAAAAGAAATGCAGAGTCAGCACTTTTTAATTGGTGCGCCGTAGACTAATTAATCAAAAAATGAAAATTCAGAGAAAAAGAGCGTTCTTCGCCTTGGGGTAGAGTATTTGTGTGCCAAGTTTCAACTCCATAGATCAAAAATGAAAGAGGAGATAGATTTTTTTTTCTTAATCAATGGGCTCATAGCATAACCAATCTGCAAGTGCTTCATCCGAAGATGTATCTCTTAGGAATTTAATTAAATAAGTCATTTATAAAATCAACGAATTAATTGATTAAATGATTAATCAATAAATCAAAATATCCTTGATAGCCACATCACTTGGTCATTGTAATGTCCAAATATCAGCTTCCTAAGTCAACCAACAACTATTTTTATTCAACATAGGCCAAAAGTAAACAACAATTTCAAAATCCTCAATCTTCATTCGATTCACTTGACATTCGAATGGGATTTACATATCAGCCAACTAATTCAACCAACAACTATTTTTATTCAACATAGGCCAAAAGTCAACAACAATTTCAAAAATCCTCAATTTTCATCAGATTCACTTGACATTCGAATGGGATTTACATATCAGCCACCTAATTTAACCAACAACTATTTTTATTCAACATAGGCCAAAAGTAAACAACAATTTCAAAATACTCAATTTTCATCCGATTCACTTGACATTCGAATGGGATTTACATATCAGCCACCTAATTCAACCAACAACAATTTTTATTCAACATAGGCAACAACAATTTCAAAATCCTCAATTTTCATTCGATTTACTTGACATTCGAATGGGATTTACATATCAGCCACCTAATTCAACCAACAACTATTTTTATTCAACATAGGCCAAAAGTCGGGTACCTCAGCTAGTCATCTTATATGAGCCTCGAGTGAGTTCAAGTGTTATAAAGAAAGAGAGAGGGGAAGAGAGAGAGAGAGAGAGAGAGAGAGGAGAGAGAGAGAGAGAGAGAGAGAGAGAGAGAGAGAGAGAGAAGAGAGAGAGAGGAAGAGAGAGAGAGAAGAGAGAGAAGAGAGAGCGAGAGAGAGAGAGAGAGAGAGAGAGAGAGAGAGAGAGAGAGAGAGAGAGAGAGAGAAAGGGGACGGAGAAGGAGCGGGAGCAAGAGACAGGTTCAGGTGGCCGAAATGGAAATGAGGGACAATGAGGGAGTGTCGGTATGCAATTTTCATCCAATCGCCATCTTTCATAACAATTCTGGACGGGCATCAGATGGCGTTGTCTGTCATTAATTTATATGTTGATTGAACGAGTTTTAGGTGTTATAAAAATGGCGGGAAAAATGTTCGGGGAAATTTTTTTTTTCCCTCTCCTCCACCCTTTTTTTTTTCTCTTACCTTGGACCCACGGCTTTCGTCCTACACAATGTCATTTAATTTATCTAAATCCAACTAACCGTTCCAAAGATATAAGCCGTTTTGTTGCGATACCACAAATTGGAAGGAGGGAAAAATATATATATAAATAAAACTCCATTTCCCGCTCCCTGTCGCACGCCGAGCGAGTCGCGTGCCTTGAGCAAGTGCAAAGCAAGTGTAAACGATTGTACACGTGTACGGGCCTTACAGGACTTGGAAGCAAATCGGCCCATGGTGCACTCATGGCACGATTTTGCTCTTAGTACATGGTAAGGCTTCTAATAACCAGCGTCGAACTGGCGCATTTATTACACAGCGCAAAAAATACGTATTTACAGAAATCGTGAAACTCAGATAATGGCTTTAAAATCGTTGTGGATGTACCATTCTTGATTTTTGTTCGCCCATTCACCATGCCTAAATCGATAAAACGGATCTCGATCATTACCCGGCGTACTAAATTCCGCATTTGTAATGAGATTTCAACAGGATTACGACTCAAAGGAAAAGAACGAGCAGACATTTTGCAGGACATTACCTCGGACGATCGTTACAAAAATCGTGACATATATTAAAGTATTTATAATGTCGACAAAATCATATCTTAATTCTTACAAAAATGGTTCTTTGGGTAAAGTAAATCCACAGCACCCGGGGAGTCCGGCTCAACAATGGTTCTTTGTGTTTTTTTTTTTTTACTACCCAGCACCCTAGTAAAACTCAAATGGATCTTTGTGTACTAATTAATTACACAGCACCCAGGCCCCGCTCATATGGATCTTTGTGCAGCGCTACACAGCACCTGAGCAAAAGGGTCTTATCTATATTTTCCTTCTCAGAGCTTTTATGCACCAATGGTGCGTGGAGAAGCCCAAACACCACCTCCTCCATGTATATACAGAATAACTATTCCCAGGTTCGTACATCATACTGGACATGAACAAGAACACGCTTACCTCTCAGAAAGATCTTGCTGATGTGTCCAATTGATCCTCGTAAGGGCCACCAGATTGTTCGGGAATGTTAAAGGACTCAGGAGGCTCCGATATGACCAAACAGCTTTTACAAAAGCAAAGCTTTATTAACTAATAATTCACTTGTTTCAATATAATAAAGAACTACAATACAATAACGAATTTGGTAATTCAAGTCGTTGGTTCTTCTTCTTCGGCCGGTCTTCTGCTCAGCGCCGGTTCACTCGTTCGTTCCGTTGGGCATGGGCTCTCGCGGCAAGTCTCTCTGACTCAAAGTATGTTCCTGTTTTTATGGGCTCACTCGTGTTAATCCTCCATGCGCTAAATCTTAATCCTCTCTCCGCTGAAGCTCCTTGGTCATCCACGCTCGCCTCATCGGCGCCAGTTAACTCCCCCAGGCGTTGACAAACATCCCCTCCTGCTGGGAGTTTTGGTTCACAATAGTGAAGGCTTAGGAATGTGTTCTAGCCCTGGGTCGTGACAAGGCGAACAAGAGATTACCAGGTCCGTGCTTATCTTCGTGCAAATTCCTGACATTCATTTATGAGTCGCCTGCGACTACCTGCTCCATTACCAGTCCCAACCAATGAGTTACACTTCCACACATGTAATCCTGTAACTAAATC